>NC_034185.2:32088168-32213168 GCF_002021735.2 Oncorhynchus kisutch | reverse complement strand
GAAAGCGTTATCGCGAAATGGACAATGATGCAATGGATTTGGATCTATGGTTTGGGTACAGACAGAGGCAGACGGGCCACAGCCAGCAGACAGAACAACAACCACTAATGTCCCTGAGTCCCTGAAGATCTAATCATTTCCTGGTCAGACCAACCCAATGGGCTTTTATATTGAATCGCTAGTATTTTCCTTGCTTGTTCGAATTAACCAAGAATGAGTGAGCCTCATAGTAAATGTTGAAGCCTCACCGTTGCGCTTTGTTCACTAGATAGACTGTGGTTGTCTAGAATCTGTCCCAATTTCCATACTTGCACACAGTGTCTTTGCATACTATGTAGTATGACAAGACATTTTATGGACTTTAGGACACTGCTCTGTTTTACTGACCTAAGCCCTAGGTAGTGCCACTTGCAGGACTGGGCGTGATGCCCAAAGGCCTTTCTCTGCTCCCTCCATGGTCTGTTCCCCTCTCCCCAACCCCCTCCCGGCCAGGCCTTCCTGGTGGTGCTCCAGCAGGACTGAACTCTGACCCCAGGCAACTGGCCATAAACCTCCATTATTAAAGAGGTACCGCTGATAAACACTCTGTCCTCATGTGGGATCCAGTGTCTCGTTAATACACCGGGGTTAAGGAGTTATTACCTCCATGACTTCAGCTCAGCCGCAGTCTGTCAACCAGCCAGCACAGTTTGGAATCAGAATACCTGGGTTGAAGTACTATTTGAAATCATTTCAAATACTTTATCTAGGCTTGATTGAGCTTGCCTGGCGCAATAGAACAAATTTGGTGGCTAAATGGGCAAACCTCACCCATTTGGCTCCCCAGGCAGGATAAAGCAAACACTCAAAAGTATTTGAAAGATTTCAAATAGTATTTGAACCCAGTTTTACTAGCCAGCCCGTTTGTTGTCCAGTCTCAGGGAGCCAACTGATTGGGCCCAGGCAGGGAGAGCAATCTGACAAGCTCCACTCCAGGGTAAATTAAAGCCGGGTTGGTTAGGTGGTGGTGAGTTTCAATAAAGCGCTTCACCGTGCTGTGTCCCTGCACTTCTCAGGTTCTTCATCCATGTTGAGTCCTCGCTGCGTCCCCGTAGCAACTCTGGATGGACCCTCTAATTTATCTATCCACTTTAGTGCTCGTTCAGCGACAGAGAAAATAAGCAAAGCTGTGTGTGTGTGTGTGTGTGTGTGTGTATGCATGTGTGTTGAAGTGAAAGAAAGAGGTGTACTCAGACAGACAAAGAAGCACTCCATCGCCAAGAGATGTGGTACGGGGAATGTCTTTCTCTCCTCGTCTGGCACTCCATACATTTCTCACACTACAGCTTCGTTGTTCACCCCCCCCCCCCACTTCACTTAATCTGTTTCTGAAGCTCTGCATCAGCTAGGCCCTAGAAGTTAACATTGGCCTGTATGACCCCTCTATTTTCCACAAAGACCTATTAGAAAAGTCTGAGGGTATAATGCTTTGTAACTTGTTATGTCATGTACAGTTGAAGTCGGAAGTTTACATACACTTAGGTTGGAGTCATGAAAACTCGTTTTTCAACCACTCCACAAATTTCTTGTTAACAAACTATAGTTTTGGCAAGTTGGTTAGGACATCTACTTTGTGCATGACGACACAAGTCATTTTTACAACAATTATTAAATAATCTGTCTGTAAACATATAATTCATTGTATCACAATTCCAGTGGGTCAGAAGTTTACATACACTAAGTTGACTGTGCGTTTAAACAGCTTGGAAAATTCCAGAAAATTATGTCATGGCTTTAGAAGCTTCTGATAGGCTAATTGACATCATTTGAGTCAATTGGAGGTGTACCTGTGGATGTATTTCAAGGCCTACCTTCAAACTCAGTGCCTCTGCTTGATATCATGGGAAAATCAAAAGACATCAGCCAAGATCCTTGGGAGCAATTTCCAAATGCCTGAAGGTACCACGTTCATCTGTACAAACAATAGTACGCAAGTATAAACACCATGGGACCACGCAGCCGTCATACCGCTCAGGAAGGAGACGCGTTCTTTCTCCTAGAGATGAACGTACTTTGGTTGCGAAAAGTGCAAATCAATCCCAGAACAACAGCAAAGGACCTTGTGAAGATGCTGGAGGAAACAGGTACAAAAGTATCTTTATCCACAGTAAAACGAGTCCTATATCGACATGACCTGAAAGGCCGCTCAGCAAGGAAGAAGCCACTACTGCAAAAACGCCATCAAATAGTCAGACTATGGGGACAAAAATCAGTCAAAGACATCAGTCAGGAAGTTAAAGCTTGGTCGCAAATGAGTCTTCCAAATGGACAATGAACCCAAGCATACTTCCAAAGATGTGGTAGAATGGATTAAGGACAATAAAGTCAAGGTTTTGGAGTGGCCATCACAAAGTCCTGACCTCAATCCCATAGAAAATTGTGGGCAAAAGTGAAAAAGTGTGTGCAAGCAATGAGGCCTACAAACCTGACTCAGTTACACCAGCTCTGTAAGGAGGAATGGGCCATAATTCACAAAATGTATTGTGGGAAGCTTGTGGAAGGCTTCCCGAAACATTTGACCCAAGTTAGACAATTTAAAGGCAATGCTACCAAATACTAATTGAGGGCATGTAAACTTCTGACCCACTGGGAACGTGATGAAAGAAATAAATAATTATTCTGACTTTTAACATTCTTAAAATAAAGTGGTAATCCTAAATTACCTAAAACAGGGAATCTTTACTAGGATTAAATGTCAGGAATTGTGAAAAACTGAGTTTAAATGTATTTGGCTAAGGTGTATGTAAACTTCCGACTTCAACTGTATGAGCCTTTCTCATGTCTTATAATATGGATTTAGATGCTTGCTCTTTTCTCTGTATTTCTTTTTTTAACAATTAAACGTTTGTTAATTAAAGGCCAGGCAGGCATTTGATTCCCCCTCATGAGATAAAGTCAGCAGTTAGAAAACAAGACCCTTAATCTAATCCTGACTCTTCACTATTTTACGAATTTGCAAAACGTATGATATGTTACGAATTCCAATTTGTTGTAGCTAACATTAGCTAGGTGGCTAACGTTAGTTTGGTTAGGAGATGGGATAGCTAACATGCTAAGTAGTTGCAAAGTTGCTAGAAAGTAGTAAGTAGTTCCAAAGTCTCTAATTAGCTAAAAATGATCTGTGATGAGATTCAAACACGCAACCTTTTGGTTGCTAGGCGTTCGCGTTGTACCCATCCACCCCGACCACCCACCCTACTTAATTTTTGCTTTAAGTGAACTTCTGTCTTATTTAACCATATCAAACGTAACATATCTTACTATTTAGACTGTTTTACACATACTATGTTACATTTATTCTATGAGACCAGGTTGGTTTAACACTCATGGCTACTTTATAATGATTATGATGATAATAATATGGTATTTATACATTTAACAGATGCTTTAGTACATTATGCATTTATCCAAATTGAGTCATGCATCTATCCAAACTTGAGTATAGGTGACCCATCGGGAATCCAACCCACAACTCATAACCACAACTCTTGGTTTTGTACACACCATGCTTCGTCGTCGATCTGAGTCATCTGACATGTTATCTGTTCCTAATAATATATTTTCTCATATTGGAAAGGTTGAATTGCTCATCCTTTGGTAGTCACTGCAAAAACTATTCTAAAAACCTTATGAAAGTCCTGTGTAGGTAAATGTTTCATCCTGAAACAGCCCTACACATCTCTGCAACGTGTGTGTGCGCGCTACATGCATGTGTGTATGTGTGCGCGCGTTCATCATAGATGGAAACTATTTTTCTATGGCTCGGGAAAGCGATCTTATTTGCGTTTCCGTCGCTGTGAGCCTAGATCTATTCAAGTCCAACCTGTAGTGTGTGTGTGTGTGTGTGTGTGTGTGTGTGTGTGTGTGTGTGTGTGTGTGTGTGTGTGTGTGTGTGTGTGTGTGTGTGTGTGTGTGTGTGTGTGTGTGTGTGTGTGTGAGAGTGAGTGCGTGCGTGCGTGCGTGTCTGGTAGGACGTGGCACTCTGGACGCTCAGTGCTCAAAACCATCAGCCTCTCTTTGATCAGAAAGGCTGTAGTCTGATGACATAACTAGCAACACATCCATTCTCTAGTCTACCAGATCATCTTTTTATTAAATGGGTGAATCTACGACAGCAACAACATTGATTTGTTATTTATTTGGTACTGACACTTGTTGCCTGTCCCTACTGTATCAGATTCATTTGTTAGATAATGCTATGTATCTTTACAAGATATATTATGTTGTGAGCTACTGTAGTGTATTGCCTGTATGAGATTTGCCCTGATCTACTTGGTGTCATTGTCTATTTCAACTGTTACGTCCCACTTGCTTAAATATGCATTATAAAGGTTTTGTATAATTCCAGCCAGTAGTTTTGAAAGTAGTGCTCACGAGCAGAGGTGAAAGTAGATCAAAATGATTCTCAGTACCGCACCTCCTATCTGTGCACGCACTTATTGTGTGCGCAAATATTTTTGATGGTCCCAATTCATATAGATCCGTCTTTTCACTTAAAAAATGTCTTACATTTTCATCGTTTTCATCTGATTGTCAAACAAATCACTTCAAAGGCACCGTAGGCTACCTGCGCACATTGATCCACTCAACAGCGAATCAGCCATCATCTCTGCCTTGGCAAAGTTTCTGTGTGCTCCACACACACACACACACACACACACACACACACACACACACACACACACACACACACACACACACACACACACACACACACAATAAGCCAATGGAAAATGAATACAGAAAATGAAGACTGGAATAGACTTTATCAAACAAAGGTTTAATGACATAACTCAAGTCCTGTCAACATTACAAATAGGCCAAATAGTCATCGTTACTAATGATGCAAACAAGTTGATTAACAGAAGCTGTTGCCTATAGAAATGTGTCTGTGGGTGGCGGCTTGGCGAGAGAAAAGAGGTGGACAGCGCCCTGTTGCTGAACATTAGATCAGATTCAAAATGAATCATTGTGAACATTAGAAACATTCAATATATCATATTTCCATACATAAGCTTTCAAATTAAATCTAAATAATTTGATAATTTATAATTTGATTATATCACATAACTTATCATTAGTTCCATCCCACTTCACGTAGCCATTAATGACATTAAAACATAGCCTATCAAACAGACAAAATATGACTTTTTTAAAACACGAGACATCAGAAATCAGTCATCTTCCTGAATGGAGACTGGTCTATCAGATTCAGAGATTAATTGCAATCAGGATGGCAAAATAAAAAGTTGACCAACAAATAGGATCATTGTGCGGCCTGCCGTGCTGTAGCGAGAGAGAAAATAGATGGACAGCGCAGTGGTGCTGAAATGATGTATTCCTGATCCGAGTCATCACACACACAGTATGTGACATACCTGTTTCTCCCATCTAAAAACAACATCTTGAACATAATACAAAATTAAATACATCTACTTTCCATATAATGTCGTGGAGAATCGTTTCAGAATATAACACTTACAAGAACTTGTGAATTCAATATAGGCTTTTAATACAAGCATATCAGAAGCCTAGATGGTCTGAGGAACACACCCTTTTCCAGAGAACTGGCTCTGTATTTATACACATACAACATATGAGTCCATCCCACATGCAAATGAAGTTACAGTACCTTTTGCTCCCACAATAACCGTTGAGACTAAAATCAAAACAAATAACTTATTGCATCCACTTTATCAATAGCCTATAATGACACCAAGACATCATTCCAAATCATTGTGGGGTTTTATTTCAAAGGCACTTACAGAGATGCATTGACTCACAAGCCAAAACAGGTCCTTGAAAATGTTGCACAATTGTGTACTTAATCTATTTTGTATGTTTTGTCCTGCAAAATAAAATACAAAATCGTGCAATTTTTATGATATGCTGCAAATTCCAATTGCTAGAATATGTTAGGAATTTGTAAGTGCTAACAAGATCCTATTAAATTCTTTATGAGACCCCTAGAGTTGGTTGACACACCTGTGCATCACATGGTGACATCATGTTGAATATTGAATACCTCACAGTGTGTTTATGCTATTTATGCTGCAACTCAATCCACTCTTTCCACCAATATAAGGTTTGCGCCTGTTTAACCCAAACCGTGTGAGTTACAAACAAAGAGTTGATCAGGCTGTTGATTGTGGCGTGTTGATTGTTGTCCCACTCCTCTTCAATAGCTGTGTGAAGTTGCTGGATATTGGTAGGAACTGGAACACGCTGTCGTACACGTCGATCCAGCGCATCCCAAACGTGCTCAATGGGTGACATATCTGGTGAGTATGCAGGCCAAGGAAGAACTGGGACATTTTCAGCTTCCAGGAATTGTGTACAGATCCTTGCGACATGGGGCCGTGCATTATTATGCTGAAACACGAGGTGATGGTGGCGGATGAAAGGCACGACAATGGGCCTCAGGATCTCCTCATGGTATTGAAATTGCCATCGATAAAATGCAATTGTGCTTGTTGACCGTAGCTTATGACTGCTCATACCTTAACCCCACTACCACCATGGGGCACTCTGTTCACAACGTTGACATCAACAAGCCGCTCGCCCACACGACGCCATACATGCTGTCTGCCATTTGCCCAGTACAGTTGAAACCTGGATTCATCTGTGAAGAGCACACGTCTCCAGCGTGCCAGTGGCCATCAAAGGTGAGAATTTGCACACGGAAGTCAGTTACGATGCCGAACTGCAGTCAGGTTAAGACCCCGGTGAGGACGACGAGCATGCAGATGAGCTTCTCTGACACGGTTTCTGACAGTTTGTCAAAATCAAATGGCTAAATGATCCATTTTATGACCATCTTAAAACAATTCCATATGTTTGCTTCGTAGATATTGATATCTAAGGGCTTAGACCTACAGGGTTTTTTAAGAGAGAAGAGAGCTCTGACAGTTCACTGTCTGTTATTCAACTGTAGCTTTGCCTTCACTGGTGCTTGACCTATCCTGGGAGGGAGCAGGGAGGGAATATGCTGCCTACTGCCTGTCCTTTTAACACCACTGTCTGTCTGTCAGCATCTTTCACAGAATACACCAGGCAGTCTATCCAAACCACTCTCTGATCTCACCCATCACATCCTTCTCATCTCTCTTCTGATAGGGTGTGTTCGTGTGTGTGCGTGTGTAGCTTTCTTCTTCGACAGAGCTTTTCCCACTACAGAAAGAATATGTGACTGGACCTCAGCCTGTTCATCTCTATAAAAACCTCTGAGTCGACAGGTTGTTGTTGCCACTAGAGTCGACACTCAACATAAATTAGAATAACGAAGCATGCATAAACAACACTGTCACAACACATTGTGTAGCTAACTCAATAAACAACACTGTAACAATACATTGTGTAGCAAACTCAATAAACAAATGTCACAACACATTGTGTAGCTAACTCAATAAACAACACTAACAATACATTGTGTAGCTAACTCAATAAACAACACTGTCACAACAATACATTGTTTAGCTAACTCAATAAACAAAACTGTCACACCTAATTGTGTAGCTAAGTCAATTAACAACACTGTCACAACAATGCATTGTGTAGCTAACTCAATAAACAACACTGTCACAACACATTGTGTAGCTAACTCAATAAACAACACTGTCACAACAATGCATTATGTAGCTAACTTAATAAACAACACTGTCACAACAATGCATTGTGTAGCTAACTCAATAAACAACACTGTCACAAAACATTATGTAGCTAACTCAATAAACAACACTGTCACAGCTCATTGTGCAGCTAACTCAATAAACAACACTGTCACGCCACATTGTGTAGCTAACTCAATAAACAACACTGTCTCAACAATACATTGTGCAGCTAACTCAATAAACAACACTGTCTCAACAATACATTGTGCAGCTAACTCAATAAACAACACTGTCACAACAATACATTGTGCAGCTAACTCAATAAACAACACTGTCACAACAATACATTGTGCAGCTAACTCAATAAACAACACTGTCACAGCTCATTGTGTAGCTAACTCAATAAACAACACTGTCACTGCACATTGTGTAGCTAACTCAATAAACAACAGTCATAACAACACATTGTGTAGCTAACTCAATAAACAACAGTCATAACAACACATTGTGTAGCTAACTCAATAAACAACAGTCATAACAACACATTGTGTAGCTAACTCAATAAACAAGTCATAACAACACATTATGTAGCTAACTCAATAAACAACACTGTAACAATACATTGTGTAGCTAACTCAATAAACAACAGTCATAGCAACACATTGTGTAGCTAACTCAATAAACAACACTGTCACTGCACATTGTGTAGCTAACTCAATAAACAACAGTCATAACAACACATTGTGTAGCTAACTCAATAAACAAGTCATAACAACACATTATGTAGCTAACTCAATAAACAACACTGTAACAATACATTGTGTAGCTAACTTAATAAAAAACAGTCATAGCAACACATTATGTAGCTAACTCAATAAACAACACTGTAACAATACATTGTGCAGCTAACTCAATAAAAAACAGTCATAGCAACACATTATGTAGCTAACTCAATAAACAACACTGTCACAATACATTGTGTATGTAAGGATCTGGGTGTAGCTGGTGCAGAGGAGTCAGGCGCAGGACAACAGAGATGAGTAACACAAGGAACTTTACTCAAAATGTCCAAATACATGAAGTAATACCAAGCCCACAAACATCGGACCGAACTTACAATAAACAAACACGCACAAAAACCATGGGGAAAACAGAGGGTTAAATAATGAACAAGTAATTTGGGAATTGAAACCAGGTGTGTAAAACAAATACATAACAAATGGAAAATGAAAAGTGGATCGGCGATGGCTAGAAGGCCGGTGACGTCGACCACCAAACGCCGCCCGAACAAGAAGAGGGACCGACATCAATAAACAACACTGTAACAACAATACATTGTGTAGCTAACTCAATAAACAACACTGTCACAACACATTGTGTAGCTAACTCAATAAACAACACTGTCACAACAATATATTGTGTAGCTGACTCAATAAACCACAGTCACAACACATTATGTAGCCAAGTAGATAAACAACACTGTCACAACAACACATTGTGTAGCTAACTCAATAAACAACACTGTCACAGCAATACATTGTGCAGCTAACTCAATAAAAAGCACTGTCACAATACATTGTGTAGCTAACTCAATAAACAACAGTCACACCTCATTGTGTAGCTAACTCAATAAACAACAGTTATAAAAACACATTGTGTAGCTAACTCAATAAACAACACTGTCACACCTCATTGTGTAGCTAACTCAATAAACAACACTGTCACACCTCATTGTGTAGCTAACTCAATAAACAACAGTTATAAAAACACATTGTGTAGCTGACTCAATAAACAACACTGTCACACCTCATTGTGTAGCTAACTCAATAAACAACACTGTCACACCTCATTGTGTAGCTAACTCAATAAACAACACTGTCACACCTCATTGTGTAGCTAACTCAATAAACAACACTGTCACACCTCATTGTGTAGCTAACTCAATAAACAACACTGTAACAACACATTGTGTAGCTAACTCAATAAACAACACTGTAACAACACATTGTGTAGCTAACTCAATAAACAACACTGTAACAACACATTGTGTAGCTAACTCAATAAACAACACTGTCACACCTCATTGTGTAGCTAACTCAATAAACAACACTGTCACACCTCATTGTGTAGCTAACTCAATAAACAACACTGTCACACCTCATTGTGTAGCTAACTCAATAAACAACACTGTAACAACACATTGTGTAGCTAACTCAATAAACAACACTGTAACAACACATTGTGTAGCTAACTGAATAAACAACACTGTAACAACACATTGTGTAGCTAACTCAATAAACAACACTGTAACAACACATTGTGTAGCTAACTGAATAAACAACACTGTCACAACACATTGTGTAGCTAACTCAATAAACAACACTGTCACAACACATTGTGTAGCTAACTCAATAAACAACACTGTCACAACACATTGTGTAGCTAACTCAATAAACAACACTGTCATAACAATACATTGTGTAGCTAACTCAATAAACAACACTGTAACACCACATTGTGTAGCTAACTCAATAAACAACACTGTAACAATACATTGTGTAGCTAACTCAATAAACAACACTGTAACAACACAGTGTGTAGCTAACTCAATAAACAACACTGTAACAACACATTATGTAGCTAAGTAGATAAACAACACTGTCACAACAATACATTGTGCAGCTAACTCAATAAACAACACTGTCACAACACATTGTGTAGCTAACTCAATAAACAACACTGTCACAACAATACATTGTGCAGCTAACTCAATAAACAACACTGTCACAATACATTGTGTAGCTAACTCAATAAACAACACTGTAACAACACATTGTGTAGCTAACTCAATAAACAACACTGTCACAACAATACATTGTGTAGCTAACTCAATAAACAACACTGTCACAACAATACATTGTGTAGCTAACTCAATAAACAACACTGTCACAACACATTGTGTAGCTAACTCAATAAACAACACTGTCACAACAATATATTGTGTAGCTGACTCAATAAACCACACTGTCACAACACATTATGTAGCTAAGTAGATAAACAACACTGTCACAACAACACATTGTGTAACTAACTCAATAAAAAGCACTGTCACAATACATTATGTAGCTAACTCAATAAACAACACTGTCACAACAATACATTGTGTAGCTAACTCAATAAACAACACTGTCACAACACATTGTGTAGCTAACTCAATAAACAACACTGTCACAACACATTGTGTAGCTAACTCAATAAACAACACTAACAACACATTGTGTAGCTAACTGAATAAACAACACTGTAACAACACATTGTGTAGCTAACTCAATAAACAACACTAACAACACATTGTGTAGCTAACTGAATAAACAACACTGTCACAACACATTGTGTAGCTAACTCAATAAACAACACTGTCACAACACATTGTGTAGCTAACTCAATAAACAACACTGTCACAACACATTGTGTAGCTAACTCAATAAACAACACTAACAACACATTGTGTAGCTAACTGAATAAACAACACTGTAACAACACATTGTGTAGCTAACTCAATAAACAACACTAACAACACATTGTGTAGCTAACTGAATAAACAACACTGTCACAACACATTGTGTAGCTAACTCAATAAACAACACTGTCACAACACATTGTGTAGCTAACTCAATAAACAACACTGTAACAATACATTATGTAGCTAACTCAATAAACAACACTGTCATAACAATACATTGTGTAGCAAACTCAATAAACAAATGTCACAACACATTGTGTAGCTAACTCAATAAACAACACTAACAATACATTGTGTAGCTAACTCAATAAACAACACTGTCACAACAATACATTGTTTAGCTAACTCAATAAACAAAACTGTCACACCTAATTGTGTAGCTAAGTCAATTAACAACACTGTCACAACAATGCATTGTGTAGCTAACTCAATAAACAACACTGTCACAACACATTGTGTAGCTAACTCAATAAACAACACTGTCACAACAATGCATTATGTAGCTAACTTAATAAACAACACTGTCACAACAATGCATTGTGTAGCTAACTCAATAAACAACACTGTCACAAAACATTATGTAGCTAACTCAATAAACAACACTGTCACAGCTCATTGTGTAGCTAACTCAATAAACAACACTGTCACGCCACATTGTGTAGCTAACTCAATAAACAACACTGTCTCAACAATACATTGTGTAGCTAACTCAATAAACAACACTGTCTCAACAATACATTGTGCAGCTAACTCAATAAACAACACTGTCACAACAATACATTGTGCAGCTAACTCAATAAACAACACTGTCACAGCTCATTGTGTAGCTAACTCAATAAACAACACTGTCACTGCACATTGTGTAGCTAACTCAATAAACAACAGTCATAACAACACATTGTGTAGCTAACTCAATAAACAACAGTCATAACAACACATTATGTAGCTAACTCAATAAACAACACTGTAACAATACATTGTGCAGCTAACTCAATAAAAAACAGTCATAGCAACACATTATGTAGCTAACTCAATAAACAACACTGTCACAATACATTGTGTATGTAAGGATCTGGGTGTAGCTGGTGCAGAGGAGTCAGGCGCAGGACAACAGAGATGAGTAACACAAGGAACTTTACTCAAAATGTCCAAATACATGAAGTAATACCAAGCCCACAAACATCGGACCGAACTTACAATAAACAAACATGCACAAAAACCATGGGGAAAACAGAGGGTTAAATAATGAACAAGTAATTTGGGAATTGAAACCAGGTGTGTAAAACAAATACATAACAAATGGAAAATGAAAAGTGGATCGGCGATGGCTAGAAGGCCGGTGACGTCGACCACCAAACGCCGCCCGAACAAGAAGAGGGACCGACATCAATAAACAACACTGTAACAACAATACATTGTGTAGCTAACTCAATAAACAACACTGTCACAACACATTGTGTAGCTAACTCAATAAACAACAGTCACACCTCATTGTGTAGCTAACTCAATAAACAACGCTGTCATGACACATTGTGTAGCTAACTCAATAAACACTGTAACAATACATTGTGTAGCTAACTCAATAAACAACACTGTAACAACACATTGTGTAGCTAACTCAATAAACAACACTGTAACAACACATTATGTAGCTAAGTAGATAAACAACACTGTCACAACAACACATTGTGTAACTAACTCAATAAAAAGCACTGTCACAATACATTATGTAGCTAACTCAATAAACAACACTGTCACAACAATACATTGTGTAGCTAACTCAATAAACAACACTGTCACAACACATTGTGTAGCTAACTCAATAAACAACACTGTCACAACACATTGTGTAGCTAACTCAATAAACAACACATTGTGTAGCTAACTGAATAAACAACACTGTAACAACACATTGTGTAGCTAACTCAATAAACAACACTAACAACACATTGTGTAGCTAACTGAATAAACAACACTGTCACAACACATTGTGTAGCTAACTCAATAAACAACACTGTCACACCTCATTGTGTAGCTAACTCAATAAACAACACTGTAACAACACATTGTGTAGCTAACTCAATAAACAACACTGTAACAACACATTGTGTAGCTAACTGAATAAACAACACTGTAACAACACATTGTGTAGCTAACTCAATAAACAACACTGTAACAACACATTGTGTAGCTAACTGAATAAACAACACTGTCACAACACATTGTGTAGCTAACTCAATAAACAACACTGTCACAACACATTGTGTAGCTAACTCAATAAACAACACTGTCACAACACATTGTGTAGCTAACTCAATAAACAACACTGTCATAACAATACATTGTGTAGCTAACTCAATAAACAACACTGTAACACCACATTGTGTAGCTAACTCAATAAACAACACTGTAACAATACATTGTGTAGCTAACTCAATAAACAACACTGTAACAACACATTGTGTAGCTAACTCAATAAACAACACTGTAACAACACATTATGTAGCTAAGTAGATAAACAACACTGTCACAACAACACATTGTGTAACTAACTCAATAAAAAGCACTGTCACAATACACTATGTAGCTAACTCAATAAACAACACTGTCACAACAATACATTGTGTAGCTAACTCAATAAACAACACTGTCACAACACATTGTGTAGCTAACTCAATAAACAACACTGTCACAACACATTGTGTAGCTAACTCAATAAACAACACTAAAAACACATTGTGTAGCTAACTGAATAAACAACACTGTAACAACACATTGTGTAGCTAACTCAATAAACAACACTAACAACACATTGTGTAGCTAACTGAATAAACAACACTGTCACAACACATTGTGTAGCTAACTCAATAAACAACACTGTCACAACACATTGTGTAGCTAACTCAATAAACAACACTGTCATAACAATACATTGTGTAGCTAACTCAATAAACAACACTAACACCACATTGTGTAGCTAACTCAATAAACAACACTGTAACAATACATTGTGTAGCTAACTCAATAAACAACACTGTAACAACACATTGTGTAGCTAACTCAATAAACAACACTGTAACAACACATTATGTAGCTAAGTAGATAAACAACACTGTCACAACAACACATTGTGTAACTAACTCAATAAAAAGCACTGTCACAATACATTATGTAGCTAACTCAATAAACAACACTGTCACAACAATACATTGTGTAGCTAACTCAATAAACAACACTGTCACAACACATTGTGTAGCTAACTCAATAAACAACACTGTCACAACACATTGTGTAGCTAACTCAATAAACAACACTAACAACACATTGTGTAGCTAACTGAATAAACAACACTGTAACAACACATTGTGTAGCTAACTCAATAAACAACACTAACAACACATTGTGTAGCTAACTGAATAAACAACACTGTCACAACACATTGTGTAGCTAACTCAATAAACAACACTGTCACAACACATTGTGTAGCTAACTCAATAAACAACACTGTAACAATACATTATGTAGCTAACTCAATAAACAACACTGTAACAACACATTGTGTAGCTAACTCAATAAACAACACTGTAACAACACATTGTGTAGCTAACTCAATAAACAACACTGTAACAATACATTGTGTAGCTAACTCAATAAACAACACTGTAACAACACATTGTGTAGCTAACTCAATAAACAACACTGTAACAACACATTATGTAGCTAAGTAGATAAACAACACTGTCACAACAATACATTGTGTAGCTAACTCAATAAACAACACTGTCACAATACATTGTGTAGCTAACTCAATAAACAACACTGTAACAACACATTGTGTAGCTAACTCAATAAACAACACTGTAACAACACATTATGTAGCTAAGTAGATAAACAACACTGTCACAACAATACATTGTGCAGCTAACTCAATAAACAACACTGTCACAACACATTGTGTAGCTAACTCAATAAACAACACTGTAACAACACATTGTGTAGCTAACTCAATAAACAACACTGTAACAACACATTGTGTAGCTAACTCAATAAACAACACTGTCACAACAATACATTGTGTAGCTAACTCAATAAACAACACTGTCACAACAATATATTGTGTAGCTGACTCAATAAACCACACTGTCACAACACATTATGTAGCTAAGTAGATAAACAACACTGTCACAACAACACATTGTGTAACTAACTCAATAAAAAGCACTGTCACAATACATTATGTAGCTAACTCAATAAACAACACTGTCACAACAATACATTGTGTAGCTAACTCAATAAACAACACTGTCACAACACATTGTGTAGCTAACTCAATAAACAACACTGTCACAACACATTGTGTAGCTAACTCAATAAACAACACTAACAACACATTGTGTAGCTAACTGAATAAACAACACTGTAACAACACATTGTGTAGCTAACTCAATAAACAACACTAACAACACATTGTGTAGCTAACTGAATAAACAACACTGTCACAACACATTGTGTAGCTAACTCAATAAACAACACTGTCACAACACATTGTGTAGCTAACTCAATAAACAACACTGTCACAACTCATTGTGTAGCTAACTCAATAAACAACACCGTAACAATACATTATGTAGCTAACTCAATAAACAACACTGTCATAACAATACATTGTGTTGCTAACTCAATAAACAACACTGTAACAACACATTGTGTAGCTAACTCAATAAACAACACTAACAATACATTGTGTAGCTAACTCAATAAACAACACTGTAACAACACATTGTGTAGCTAACTCAATAAACAACACTGTAACAACACATTATGTAGCTAAGTAGATAAACAACACTGTCACAACAATACATTGTGTAGCTAACTCAATAAACAACACTGTCACAATACATTGTGTAGCTAACTCAATAAACAACACTGTCACAACAATATATTGTGTAGCTGACTCAATAAACCACACTGTCACAACACATTATGTAGCTAAGTAGATAAACAACACTGTCACAACAACACATTGTGTAGCTAACTCAATAAACAACACTGTCACAGCAATACATTGTGCAGCTAACTCAATAAAAAGCACTGTCAAAATACATTGTGTAGCTAACTTATTAAACAACACTGTCACAACAATACATTGTGTAGCTAACTCAATAAACAACTCTGTCACAACACATTATGTAGCTAACTAGATAAACAACACTGTCACAACAATACATTGTGCAGCTAACTCAATAAACAACAGTCACACCTCATTGTGTAGCTAACTCAATAAACAACGCTGTCATGACACATTGTGTAGCTAACTCAATAAACAACACTGTCACAACACATTGTGTAGCTAACTCAATAAACAACACTGTCACACCTCATTGTGTAGCTAACTCAATAAACAACACTGTCACACCTCATTGTGTAGCTAACTCAATAAACAACACTGTCACACCTCATTGTGTAGCTAACTCAATAAACAACAGTCATATCAACACATTGTGTAGCACATCCTTGCATGAGACGGAAGATGACAATGTAGCCTACATTCATAGAAACCTCATATAAATCAATTAGTCCTGTGGAAATATGGCGGGCTTCAAGCCGCAAGGCGCTGACCAGCCGCGGAGAACTGCAAAATCAGCCAGAGATGGAGAGAGCAGGGATGTAGCAAACTCAATAAACAACAGTCACACCTCATTGTGTAGCTAACTCAATAAACAACACTGTCACAACACATTGTGTAGCAAACTCAATAAACAACAGTCGTAACAACACATTGTGTAGCTAACTCAATAAGCAACAGTCGTAACAACACATTGTGTAGCTAACTTAATAAGCAACAGTCATAACAACACATTGTGTAGCTAACTCAATAAACAACACTGTCACAACACATTGTGTAGCTAACTCAATAAACAACACTGTTACAACACATTGTGTAGCTAACTCAATAAACAACACTGTAACAACACATTGTGTAGCTAACTCAATAAACAACACTGTAACAACACATTTTGTAACTAACTCAATAAACAACAGTCATAACAACACATTATGTAGCTAACTCAATAAACAACAGTCACAACACATTGTGTAGCTAACTCAATAAGCAACACTGTCATAACAACACATTATGTAGCTAACTCAATAAGCAACACTGTCATAACAACACATTATGTAGCTAACTCAATCTCCCTTGACAGCCCAGAGAGAGCACAGACCATTTGTAGATGAGTTTTATCCAATTTTTTTTACATCAGAAGAGAACATCAACATTTAATAAGAACTTGTCCAGAAGGAAAAGGGGAACCGTGTTGCATCTTGCCATACACATACTTACAAGACTAAAATAAGATTTGTTTTGAAAATTGTATAAGATGCCCACATTGTTGTTTTGCTGTACTATGTCGAGATGACCGAAATCTAGGTTATGGTAGTAAACAGCTGCTCTGTATGGGTAGAGCTGGGGATTTTTTTTCTTCTGATAGTGAAAATGCTAGATTTGACTAATTCACCTGTAGGGTTCCTGGATGGGTGTAGCAGGGTATAGGAAGGGGTGAATAATATCATCACGGTGGAAATCAGATATTCCCAGAACATCCTCGATGCGAATCACATCTGCAATGCTGCTCCTCTCCTGCCTTCTACTGCATTATGTTGGCATTAACATTCTATTGCCTCTGCAAGACTGGCCCCTTTCCCTCAACCCCTTCTCCATTCCCTGCCCCTTCTCCTTCTCTACCCCCTGCCCCTTCTCCTTCTCCATCCCCTGCCCCTTCTCCTTCTCTACCCCCTGCCCCTTCTCCTTCTCTACCCCCTTCTCCTTCTCCATCCCCTGCCCCTTCTCCATCCCCTGCCCCTTCTCCATCCCCTGCCCCTTCTCCATCCCCTGCCCCTTCTCCATCCCCTGCCCCTTCTCCTTCTCCATCCCTGCCCCTTCTCCTTCTCCATCCCCTTCTCCATCCCCTTCTCCTTCTCCTTCTCCATCCCCTTCTCCTTCTCCATCCCTGCCCCTTCTCCATCCCTGCCCCTTCTCCTTCTCCGCCCCTTCTCCATCCCTGCCCCTTCTCCTTCTCCTTCTCCATCCCCTTCTCCATCCCCTTCTCCATCCCTGCCCCCTGCTCCATCCCTGCCCCTGCTCCATCCCTGCCCCTGCTCCATCCCTGCCCCTGCTCCATCCCTGCCCCTGCCCCATCCCTGCCCCTGCCCCATCCCTGCCCCTTCTCCATCCCTGCCCCTTCTCCTTCTCCATCTCCTTCCCATCCCCTCCTCCTTCTCCATCCCCTGCCCCCTTCTCCATCCCTGCTCCATCCCTGCCCCTGCCCCATCCCTGCTCCATCCCTGCCCCTGCCCCTTCTCCATCCCTGCCCCTGCCCATCCCTGCCCCTTCTCTATCCCTTCCCCTGCCCCATCCCTGCCCCTTCTCCATCCCTGCCCCCTTCTCCATCCCTGCCCCTTCTCCATCCCTGCCCCTTCCATCCCCTGCCCCTTCTCCATCCCCTGCCCCTGCCCCTTCTCCATCCCCTGCCCTTCTCCATCCCCTGCCCCTGCCCCTTCTCCATCCCCTGCCCCTGCCCCTTCTCCATCCCCTGCCCCTTCTCCATCCCTGCCCCTTCTCCATCCCTGCCCCTGCCCCTTTCTCCATCCCTGCCCCTTCTCCATCCCCTGCCCCCTTCTCCATCCTGCCCCTGCCCCTTCTCCATCCCTGCCCCTTCTCCATCCCCTGCCCCTTCTCCATCCCTGCCCCTGCCCCTTCTCCATCCCCTGCCCCTCTCCATCCAACATCCTCGATGCGAATCACATCTGCAATGCTGCTCCTCTCCTGCCTTCTACTGCATTATGTTGGCATTAACATTCTATTGGCCTCTGCAAGACTGGGCCCCTTTCCCTCAACCCCTTCTCCATTCCCTGCCCCTTCTCCTTCTCTACCCCCTGCCCCTGCCCCTTCTCCATCCCCTGCCCCTGCTCCTTCTCTACCCTCTGCCCCTTCTCCTTCTCCTTCTCTACCCCCTTCTCCTTCTCCATCCCCTGCCCTTCTCCTTCTCCATCCCCTGCCCCTTCTCCATGCCCCTTCTCCATCCCTGTCCCTGCCCCATCCCTGCCCCTTCTCCATCCCTGCCCCTTCTCCATCCCCGGCCCCTTCTCCATCCCTGCCCCTTCTTCCATCCCCTGCCCCTTCTCCATCCCTGCCCCTGCCCTTCTCCATCCCTCCCCTGCCCCTTCTCCATCCCCTGCCCCTTCTCCATCCCTGCCCCTTCTCCATCCCCTGCCCCTTCTCCATCCCCTGCCCCTTCTCCATCCCCTGCCCCTTCTCCATCCTCCCCTGCCCCTTCTCCATCCCCTGCCCCTTCTCCATCCCCTGCCCCTTCTCCATCCCTGCCCCTTCTCCATCCCCTGCCCCTTCTCCATCCCTGCCCCTTCTCCATCCCTGCCCCTGCCCCATCCCTGCCCCTTCTCCATCCCTGCCCCTGCCCCTTCTCCATCCCCTGCCCCTTCTCCATCCCTGCCCCTTCTCCATCCCTGCCCCTTCTCCATCCCCTGCCCCTTCTCCATCCCTGCCCCTGCCCCTTCTCCATCCCCTGCCCCTTCTCCATCCCCTCCCCCTGCCCCTTCTCCATCCCCTGCCCCTTCTCCATCCCCTGCCCCTTCTCCATCCCTGCCCCTTCTCCATCCCTGCCCCTTCTCCATCCCTGCCTCTGCCCTTTCTCCATCCCTGCCCCTTCTCCATCCCTGCCCCTTCTCCATCCCCTGCCCCTGCCCCTTCTCCATCCCCTGCCCCTTCTCCATCCCCTGCCCCTTCTCCATCCCTGCCCCTTCTCCGCATCCCCTGCCCCTTCTCCTTCCCTGCCCCTGCCCCTTCTCCTTCTCTGCCCCTTCTCCTTCTCCATCCTGCCCCTTCTCCATCCCTGCCCCTGCCCCTTCTCCATCCCTGCCCCTGCCCCTTCTCCATCCCTGCCCCTTCTCCATCCCTGCCCCATCCCCTGCCCTTCTCCATCCCTGCCCCATCTCCATCCCCTGCCCCTTCTCCATCCCTGCCCCATCCCTGCCCCTTCTCCATCCCCCTGCCCCTTCTCCATCCCTGCCCCATCTCCATCCCCTGCCCCATCTCCATCCCTGCCCCATCCCTGCCCCTTCTCCATCCCCTGCCCCTTCTCCATCCCTGCCCCTTCTCCATCCCCTGCCCCTTCTCCATCCCCTGCCCCTTCTCCATCCCTCCCCCTGCCCTTCTCCATCCCCTGCCCCTTCTCCATCCCCTGCCCCTTCTCCATCCCCTGCCCCTTCTCCATCCCTGCCTCTGCCCCTTGCTCCATCCCCTGCCCCTTCTCCATCCCTGCCCCCTGCCCCTTCTCCATCCCCTGCCCCTTCTCCATCCCCTGCCCCTTCTCCATCCTCCCCTTCTCCATCCCCTGCCCCTTCTCCATCCCTGCCCCTTCTCCATCCCTGCCCCTTCTCCATCCCTGCCCCTTCTCCATCCCCTGCCCCTTCTCCATCCCTGCCCCTTCTCCATCCCTGCCCCTGCCCCTTCTCCATCCCCTGCCCCTTCTCCATCCCCTCCCCCCTGCCCCTTCTCCATCCCCTGCCCCTTCTCCATCCCCTGCCCCTTCTCCATCCCTGCCCCTTCTCCATCCCTGCCCCTTCTCCATCCCTGCCTCTGCCCCTTCTCCATCCCCTGCCCCTTCTCCATCCCCTGCCCCTGCCCCTTCTCCATCCCCTGCCCCTGCCCCTTCTCCATCCCCTGCCCCTTCTCCATCCCTGCCCCTTCTCCATCCCCTGCCCCTTCTCCATCCCTGCCCCTTCTCCATCCCTGCCCCTTCTCCATCCCCTGCCCTTCTCCTTCCTGCCCCTTCTCCTTCTCTGCCCCTTCTCCTTCTCCATCCCCTGCCCCTGCCCCTTCTCCATCCCTGCCTGCCCCTCTCCTCGCCCCTGCCCCTTCTCCATCCCTGCCCCTGCCCCTTCTCCATCCCTGCCCCTGCCCCTTCTCCATCCCTGCCCCATCCCCTGCCCCTTCTCCATCCCTGCCCCATCTCCATCCCCTGCCCCTTCTCCATCCCTGCCCCTTCTCCATCCCCTGCCCCTTCTCCATCCCTGCCCCATCTCCATCCCTGCCCCATCTCCATCCCCTGCCCCTTCTCCATCCCCTGCCCCTTCTCCATCCCTGCCCCTTCTCCATCCCCTGCCCCTTCTCCATCCCCTGCCCCTTCTCCATCCCCTCCCCTGCCCCTTCTCCATCCCCTGCCCCTTCTCCATCCCCTGCCCCTTCTCCATCCCCTGCCCCTTCTCCATCCCTGCCTCTGCCCCTTCTCCATCCCCTGCCCCTTCTCCATCCCTGCCCCTGCCCCTTCTCCATCCCCTGCCCCTTCTCCATCCCCTGCCCCTTCTCCATCCCTGCCCCTTCTCCATCCCCTGCCCCTTCTCCATCCCTGCCCCTTCTCCATCCCTGCCCCTTCTCCATCCCTGCCCCTTCTCCATCCCCTGCCCCTTCTCCATCCCTGCCCCTTCTCCATCCCTGCCCCTGCCCCTTCTCTCCATCCCCTGCCCCTTCTCCATCCCTCCCCCTGCCCCTCTCATCCCCTTCTCCATCCCCTGCCCCTTCTCCATCCCCTGCCCCTTCTCCATCCCTGCCCCTTCTCCATCCCTGCCCCTTCTCCATCCCTGCCTCTGCCCCTTCTCCATCCCCTGCCCCTTCTCCATTCCCCTGCCCCTGCCCCTTCTCCATCCCCTGCCCCTGCCCCTTCTCCCATCCCCTGCCCCTTCTCCATCCCTGCCCCTTCTCCATCCCCTGCCCCTTCTCCATCCCTGCCCCTTCTCCATCCTGCGCCCTTCTCCATCCCTGCCCCTTCTCCTTCCCTGCCCTTCTCCTTCTCTGTCTCCTTTCTGCCCTTCTCCTATCTCCATCCCTGCCCCTGCCCCTTCCTCCATCCCTGCCCCTGCCCTTCTCCATCCCTGCCCCTGCCCTTCTCCATCCCTGCCCCTGCCCCTTCTCCATCCCTGCCCCCTGCCCCTTCTCCATCCCTGCCCCAGCCCCTGCCCTTCTCCATCCCTGCCCCATCTCCATCCCCTGCCCTTCTCTCCATCCCTGCCCCTTCTCCATCCCCTGCCCCTTCTCCATCCCTGCCCCATCTCCATCCCTGCCCCATCTCCATCCCCTGCCCCTTCTCCATCCCTGCCCCATCCCTGCCCCTTCTCCATCCCCTGCCCCTTCTCCATCCCCTGCCCCTTCTCCATCCCTGCCCCTTCTCCATCCCTGCCCCTTCTCCATCCCTGCCCCTCCCCTGCCCCTTCTCCATCCCTGCCCCATCTCCATCCCTGCCCCATCTCCATCCCCTGCCCCTTCTCCATCCCCTGCCCCTTCTCCATCCCTGCCCCATCTCCATCCCCTGCCCCTTCTCCATCCCTGCCCCATCCCTGCCCCATCCCCTGCCCCTTCTCCATCCCTGCCCCATCTCCATCCCCTGCCCCTTCTCCATCCCCTGCCCCTTCTCCATCCCTGCCCCATCTCCATCCCCTGCCCCTTCTCCATCCCTGCCCCATCCCTGCCCCTTCTCTCCATCCCCTGCCCCTTCTCCATCCCCTGCCCCTTCTCCATCCCCTGCCCCTTCTCCATCCCCTGCCCCTTCTCCATCCCTGCCCCTTCTCCATCCCCTGCCCCTTCTCCTTCCCTGCCCCTTCTCCATCCCCCTGCCCCTTCTCTCTCTCCCTGCCCCTTATCTCCATCCCCTGCCCCTTCTCCATCCCCTGCCCCTTCTCCATCCCCTGGCCCCTTCTCCGTCCCTGCCCCCTTCTCCATCCCCTGCCCCTTCTCCATCCCCTGCCCCTTCTCCATCCCCTGCCCCTTCTCCATCCCCTGCCCCTTCTCCATCCCCTGCCCCTTCTCCATCCCCTGCCCCTTCTCCATCCCTGCCCCTTCCTCCATCCCCTGCCCCTTCTCCAATCCCCTGCCCCTTCTCCATCCCCTGCCCCTTCTCCTCCTGCCCTTCTCCATCCCTGCCCCTTCTCCATCCCCTGCCCCTTCCTCCATCCCCTGCCCCTTCTCCATCCCCTCCCCTTCTCCTCCCTGCCCCTTCTCCTTCCCTTGCCCCTTCCTGCCCTGCCCCTTCTCCTTCTCTGCCCCTTCTCCTTCTCCATCCCTGCCCCTGCCCCGTCGCCATCCCTGCCCCTGCCCCTTCTCCATCCCTGCCCCTGCCCCTTCTCCATCCCCTGCCCCTTCTCCATCCCTGCCCCTTCTCCATCCCTGCCCCTTCTCCATCCCTGCCCCTTCTCCATTCCCTGCCCCTGCCCCTTCTCCATCCCCTGCCCCTTCTCCATCCCCTCCCCCTGCCCCTTCTCCATCCCCTGCCCCTTCTCCATCCCTGCCCCTTCTCCATCCCTGCCCCTTCCATCCCTGCCCCTTCTCCATCCCTGCCTCTGCCCCTTCCTCCATCCCCTGCCCCTTCTCCATCCCTGCCCCTTCTCCATCCCCTTCCCCTGCCCCTTCTCCATCCCCTGCCCCTTCTCCATCCCCCTGCCCCTTCTCCATCCCTGCCCCTTCGCCATCCCCTGCCCCTTCTCCTTCCCTGCCCCTGCCCCTTCTCCTTCTCTGCCCTTCTGCCCTTCTCCTTCTCCTCCCTGCCCCTTCGCCATCCCTGCCCCTGCCCCTTCTCCATCCCTGCCCCTGCCCCTTCTCCATCCCTGCCCCTTCTCCATCCCTGCCCCATCCCCTGCCCCTTCTCCATCCCTGCCCCATCTCCATCCCTGCCCCTTCTCCATCCCTGCCCCATCTCCTCCTGCCCCTTCTCCATCCCCTGCCCCCTTCTCCATCCCTGCCCCATCTCCATCCCCTGCCCCATCTCCATCCTGCCCCATCCCTGCCCCTTCTCCATCCCTGCCCCCCTTCTCCATCCCTGCCCCTTCTCCATCCCCTGCCCCTTCTCCATCCCCAGCCCCTTCTCCATCCCCAGCCCCTTCTCCATCCCCTTCCCCTGCCCCTTCTCCATCCCCTGCCCCTTCTCCATCCCCTGCCCCCTTCTCCATCTCCCCTGCCCCTTCTCCATCCCTGCCCTTCTGCCCCTTCTCCATCCCCTGCCCCTTCTCCATCCCGCCCCTGCCCTTCTCCATCCCCTGCCCTTCTCCATCCCTGCCCCTTCTCCATCCCCTGCCCCTTCTCCATCCCTGCCCCTTCTCCATCCCTGCCCCTTCTCCCATCCCTGCCCCTTCTCCATCCCCGCCCCTTCTCCATCCCTGCCCCTTCTCCATCCCTGCCCCGGCCCCTTCTCCATCCCCTGCCCCTTCTCCATCCCCTCCCCCCTGCCCCTTCTCCATCCCCTGCCCCTTCTCCATCCCCTGCCCCTTCTCCATCCCTGCCCCTTCTCCATCCCTGCCCCTTCTCCATCCCTGCCTCTGCCCCTTCTCCATCCCCTGCCCCTTCTCCATCCCCTGCCCCTGCCCCTTCTTCCATCCCCTGCCCCTGCCCCTTCTCCATCCCTGCCCCTTCTTCCATCCCCTGCCCCTTCTCCATCCCTGCCCCTTCTCCATCCCTGCCCCTTCTCCATCCCCTGCCCCTTCTCCTTCCCTGCCCCTTCTCCTTCTCTGCCCCTTCTCCTTCTCCATCCCTGCCCCTGCCCCTTCTCCATCCCTGCCCCTGCCCCTTCCCATCCTCCCTGCCCCTGCCCCTTCTCCATCCCTGCCCCTGCCCCTTCTCCATCCCTGCCCCTGCCCCTTCTCCATCCCTGCCCCATCCCCTGCCCCTTCTCCATCCCTGCCCCATCTCCAATCCCCTGCCCCTTCTCCATCCCTGCCCCTTCTCCATCCCCTGCCCCTTCTCCATCCCTGCCCCATCTCCATCCCTGCCCCATCTCCATCCCCTGCCCTTCTCCATCCCTGCCCCATCCCTGCCCCTTCTCCATCCCTGCCCCTTCTCCCATCCCCTGCCCCTTCTCCATCCCTGCCCCTTCTCCATCCCTGCCCTTCTCCATCCCTGCCCCATCCCCTGCCCCTTCTCCATCCCTGCCCCATCTCCATCCCTGCCCCATCTCCATCCCCTGCCCTTCTCCATCCCCTGCCCCTTCTCCATCCCTGCCCCATCTCCATCCCCTGCCCCTTCTCCATCCCTGCCCCATCCCTGCCCATCCCCTGCCCCTTCTCCATCCCTGCCCCATCTCCATCCCCTGCCCCTTCTCCATCCCCTGCCCCTTTCTCCATCCCTGCCCCATCTCCATCCCCCCTGCCCCTCTCCATCCCTGCCCCATCCCTGCCCCTTCTCCATCCCCTGCCCCTTCTCCATCCCCTGCCCCTTCTCCATCCCCTGCCCCTTCTCCATCCCTGCCCCTTCTCCATCCCCTGCCCCTTCTCCTTCCCTGCCCCTTCTCCATCCCCTGCCCCTTCTCCTTCCCCTGCCCCTTCTCCATTCCCTGGCCCTTCTCCATCCCCTGCCCCTTCTCCATCCCCTGCCCCTTCTCCATCCCCTGCCCCTTCTCCTTCCCTGCCCCTTCTCCATCCCCTGCCCCTTCTCCATCCCCTGCCCTTCTCCATCCCCTGCCCCTTCTCCATCCCCTGCCCCTTCTCCATCCCCTGCCCCTTCTCCATCCCCTGCCCCTTCTCCATCCCTGCCCCTTCTCCATCCCTGCCCCTTCTCCATCCCCTGCCCCTTCTCCATCCCCTGCCCCTTCTTCCATCCCCTGCCCCTTCTCCATCCCTGCCCCTTCTCCATCCCTGCCCCTTCTCCATCCCCTGCCCCTTCTCCATCCCCTGCCCCTTCTCCATCCCCTGCCCCTTCTCCATCCCTGCCCCTTCTCCATCCCCTGCCCCTTCTCCTTCCCTGCCCTGCCCCTTCTCCTTCTCTGCCCCTTCTCCTTCTCCATCCCTGCCCCTGCCCCTTCTCCATCCCTGCCCCTGCCCCTTCTCCATCCCTGCCCCTGCCCCTTCTCCATCCCTGCCCCTGCCCCTTCTCCATCCCTGCCCCTTCTCCATCCCTGCCCCATCCCCTGCCCCTTCTCCATCCCTGCCCCATCTCCATCCCCCTGCCCCTTCTCCATCCCTGCCCCATCCCTGCCCCTTCTCCATCCCTGCCCCATCCCTGCCCCTTCTCCATCCCCTGCCCCTTCTCCATCCCTGCCCCATCTCCATCCCCTGCCCCATCTCCATCCCTGCCCCATCCCTGCCCCTTCTCCATCCCCTGCCCCTTCTCCATCCCTGCCCCTCTTCTCCATCCCCTGCCCCTTCTCCATCCCCTGCCCCTTCTCCATCCCCTCCCCCTGCCCCTTCTCCATCCCCTGCCCCTTCTCCATCCCCTGCCCCCTTCTCCATCCCTGCCCCTTCTCCATCCCTGCCTCTGCCCCTTCTCCATCCCCCTGGCCCCTTCTCCATCCCTGCCCCTGCCCCTTCTCCATCCCCTGCCCCTTCTCCATCCCCTGCCCCTTCTCCATCCCCTGCCCCTTCTCCATCCCTGCCCCTTCTCCATCCCCTGCCCCTTCTCCATCCCTGCCCCTTCTCCATCCCTGCCCCTTCCTCCATCCCTGCCTCTGCCCCTTCTTCCATCCCCTGCCCCTTCTCCATCCCTGCCCCTTCTCCATCCCTGCCCCTTCTCCATCCCTGCCCCTGCCCCTTCTCCATCCCCTGCCCCTTCTCCATCCCCTCCCCCTGCCCCCTTCTCCATCCCCTGCCCCTTCTCCATCCCTGCCCCTTCTCCATCCCTGCCCCTTCTCCATCCCTGCCCTTCTCCATCCCTGCCTCTGCCCCTCTCCATCCCCTGCCCCTTCTCCATCCCCTGCCCCTGGCCCCTTCTCCATCCCCTGCCCCTGCCCCTTCTCCATCCCCTGCCCTTCTCCATCCCCTGCCCTTCTCCATCCCCTGCCCCTTCTCCATCCCCTGCCCCTTCTCCATCCCCTGCCCCTTCTCCATCCCTGCCCCTTCTCCATCCCTGCCCATTCTCATCCCTCCCTTTCCTCCTGCCCCTTCTCCTTCTCTGCCCCTTTCTCCTTCTCCATCCAGCCTGCCCCTGCCCCTTCTCCATCCCTGCCCCTGGCCCCTTCTCCATCCCTGCCCCTGCCCCTTCTCATCCCTGCCCCCTGCCCCTTCTCCATCCCTGCCCCCTGCCCCTTCTCCATCCCTGCCCCTTCTCCATCCCTGCCCAGCCCCATCTCCATCCCCTGCCCCTTCTCCATCCCTGCCCCTTCTCCATCCCCTGCCCCTTCTCCATCCCTGCCCCATCTTCATCCCTGGCCCCATCTCCATCCCCTGCCCCTTCTCCATCCCTGCCCCATCCCTGCCCCCTTCTCCATCCCCTGCCCCTTCTCCATCCCTGCCCCTTCTCCATCCCCTGCCCCTTCTCCATCCCTGCCCCTTCTCCATCCCTGCCCTTCTCCATCCCCTGCCCCTTCTCCATCCCCTGCCCTTCTCCTTCCCTGCCCCTGCCCCTTCTCCTTCTCTGCCCCTTCTCCTTCTCCATCCCTGCCCCTTCTCCATCCCTGCCCCTGCCCCTTCTCCATCCCTGCCCCTGCCCCTTCATCCATCCCTGCCCCTTCTCCATCCCTGCCCCATCTCCCTGCCCTTCTCCATCTCCTGCCCCATCTCCATCCCTGCCCCATCTCCATCCCCTGCCCCTTCTCCATCCCCTGCCCCTTCTCCATCCCTGCCCATCTCCATCCCTGCCCCTTCTCCATCCTGCCCCATCCCTGCCCCCATCCCTGCCCCCTTCTCCATCCCTGCCCCATCTCCATCCCCTGCCCCTTCTCCATCCCCTGCCCTCGCCCCTTCTCCATCCCCTGCCCCATCTCCATGCCCCTGCCCGCTTCTCCATCCCTGCCCCATCTCCATCCCCTGCCCCTTCTCCATCCCTGCCCCATCCCTGCCCCTTCTCCATCCCCTGCACCTTCTCCAATCCGCCTGCCCCTTCTCATCCCCTGCCCCCTGCTCCATCCCCTGCCCCTTCTCCATCCCTGCCCCTTCTCCCTCCCTGCCCTCTCTCCATCCCCTGCCCCTTCTCCTTCCCTGCCCCTTCTCCATCCCCTGCCCCCTTCTCCTTCCCTGCCCCTTCTCCATCCCCTGCCCCTTCTCCATCCCCTGCCCCTTCTCCATCCCCTGCCCCTTCTCCTTCCCTGCCCCTTCTCCATCCCCCATGCCCCTTCTCCATCCCCTGCCCCTTCTTCCATCCCCTGCCCCTTCTCCATCCCCTGCCCCTTCTCCATCCCTGCCCCTTCTCCATCCCTGCCCCTTCTCCATCCCTGCCCCTTCTCCATCCTGCCCCTTCTCCATCTCCCCTGCCCCTTCTCCATCCCCTGCCCCTTCTCCATCCCTGCCCCTTCTCCATCCCCTGCCCCTGCCCCTTCTCCATCCCCTGCCCCTTCTCCATCCCCTGCCCTTCTCCATCCCCTGCCCCTTCTCCTCCCTGGCCCTTCTCCATCCCCCTGCCCTTCTCCTTCCCTGGCCCCTGCCCCTTCTCCTTCTCTGCCCCTTCTCCTTCTCCATTCCCTGCCCCTGCCCCTTCTCCATCCCTGCCCCTGCCCTTCTCCATCCCTGCCCCTGCCCCTTCTCCATCCCTGCCCCTGCCCCTTCTCCATCCCTGCCCCTGCCCCTTCTCCATCCCTGCCCCTTCTCCATCCCTGCCCCATCCCCTGCCCCTTCTCCATCCCTGCCCCATCTCCATCCCCTGCCCCTTCTCCATCCCTGCCCCATCCCTGCCCTTCTTCCATCCCCTGCCCCTTCTCCATCCCCTGCCCCATCTCCATCCCTGCCCCATCTCCATCCCTGCCCCTTCTCCATCCCCTGCCCCTTCTCCATCCCTGCCCCTTCTCCATCCCCTGCCCCTTCTCCATCCCCTGCCCCTTCTCCATCCCCTCCCCCTGCCCCTTCTCCATCCCCTCCCCCTGCCCCTTCTCTCCATCCCCTGCCCCTTCTCCATCCCCTGCCCCTTCTCCATCCCTGCCCCTTCTCCATCCCTGCCTCTGCCCCTTCTCCTCCCCTGCCCTTCTCCATCCCTGCCCCTGCCCCTTCTCCATCCCCTGCCCCTTCTCCATCCCCTGCCCCTTCTCCATCCCTGCCCCTTCTCCATCCCCTGCCCCTTCTCCATCCCTGCCCCTTCTCCATCCCTGCCCCTTCTCCATCCCTGCCCCTTCTCCATCCCTGCCTCTGCCCCTTCTCCATCCCCTGCCCCTTCTCCATCCCCTGCCCCTTCTCCATCCCTGCCCCTGCCCCTTCTCCATCCCCTGCCCCTTCTCCATCCCCTCCCCCTGCCCCTTCTCCATCCCCTGCCCCTTCTCCATCCCCTGCCCCTTCTCCATCCCTGCCCCTTCTCCATCCCTGCCCCTTCTCCATCCCTGCCCCTTCTCCATCCCTGCCTCTGCCCCTTCTCCATCCCCTGCCCCTTCTCCATCCCCTGCCCCTGCCCCTTCTCCTCCCTGCCCCTGCCCTTCTCCATCATCCCCTGGCCCCTTCTCCATCCTAGCCCTTCTCCATCCCCTGCCCCTTCTCCATCCCTGCCCTTCTCCAAGCCCTGCCCCTTCTCCATCCCCTGCCCCTTCTCCTTCCCTGCCCCTTCTTCTCTGTCTCTGCCCCTTCTCCTTCTCCATCCCTGCCCCTGCCCCTTCTCCATCCCTGCCCCTGCCCCTTCTCCATCCCTGCCCCTGCCCCTTCTCCATCCCTGCCCCTGCCCCTTCTCCATCCCTGCCCCTGCCCCATCCCCTGCCCCTTCTCCATCCCTGCCCCATCTCCATCCCCTGCCCCTTCTCCATCCCTGCCCCTTCTCCATCCCCTGCCCCTTCTCCATCCCTGCCCCATCTCCATCCCTGCCCCATCTCCATCCCCTGCCCCTTCTCCATCCCTGCCCCATCCCTGCCCCTTCCTCCATCCCTGCCCTTCTCCATCCCCTGCCCCTTCTCCATCCCTGCCCCTTCTCCATCCCTGCCCCTTCTCCATCCCCTGCCCCTTCTCCATCCCCTGCCCCTTCTCCATCCCCTGCCCCTTCTCCATCCCCTGCCCCTTCCATCCCCTGCCCTTCTCCAGCCCCTGCCCCTTCTCCTTCCCTGCCCTGCCCTTCTCCTTCTCTGCCCCTTCTCCTTCTCCATCCCTGCCCCTTCTCCATCCCTGCCCCTGCCCCTTCTCCATCCCTGCCCCTGCCCCTTCTCCATCCCTGCCCCTTCTCCATCCCTGCCCCATCCCCTGCCCCTTCTCGCATCCCTGCCCCATCTCCATCCCTGCCCCATCTCCATCCCCTGCCCCTTCTCCATTCCCCTGCCCCTTCTCCATCCTGCCCCATCTCCATCCCCTGCCCCTTCTCCATCCCTGCCCCATCCCTGCCCCATCCCCTGCCCCTTCTCATCCCTGCCCCATCTCCATCCCCTGCCCCTTCTCCATCCCCTGCCCCTTCTCCATCCTGCCCCATCTCATCCCCTGCCCCTTCTCCATCCCTGCCCCATCCCTGCCCCTTCTCCATCCCCTGCCCCTTCTCCATCCCCTGCCCCTCCTCCATCCCCTGCCCCCTTCTCCATCCCCTGCCCCTTCTCCATCCCTGCCCCTTCTCCATCCCTGCCCCTTCTCCATCCCCTGCCCCCTTCTCCTTCCCTGCCCTTCTCCATCCCCTGCCCCTTCTCCTTCCCTGCCCCTTCTCCATCCCCTGCCCCTTCTCCATCCCCTGCCCCTTCTCCATCCCCTGCCCCTTCTCCATCCCCTGCCCCTTCTCCTTCCCTGCCCCTTCTCCATCCCCTGCCCCTTCTCCATCCCCTGCCCCTTCTCCATCCCTGCCCCTTCTCCATCCCCTGCCCCTTCTCCATCCCCCTGCCCCTTCTCCATCCCCTGCCCCTTCTCCTTCCCTGCCCCTTCTCCTTCCCTGCCCCTTCTCCATCCCCTGCCCCTTCTCCATCCCCTGCCCCTTCTCCATCCCCTGCCACTTCTCCATCCCTGCCCCTTCTCCATCCCCTGCCCCTTCTCCATCCCTGCCCCTTCTCCATCCCCTGCCCCTTCTCCATCCCCTGCCCCTTCTCCATCCCTGCCCCTTCTCCATCCCCTGCCCCTTCTCCTTCCCTGCCCCTTCTCCTTATCTGCCCCTTCTCCTTCTCCATCCCTGCCCCTTCTCCATCCCTGCCCCTTCTCCATCCCTGCCCCTGCCCCTTCTCCATCCCTGCCCCTGCCCCTTCTCCATCCCTGCCCCTTCTCCATCCCTGCCCCATCCCCTGCCCCTTCTCCATCCCTGCCCCATCCCCTGCCCCTGCCCCTTCTCCATCCCTGCCCCATCCCTGCCCCTTCTCCATCCCCTGCCCCATCCCTGCCCCTTCTCCATCCCCTGCCCCTTCTCCATCCCTGCCCCTTCTCCATCCCCTGCCCCTTCTCCATCCCTGCCCCATCTCCATCCCTGCCCCATCTCCATCCCCTGCCCCTTTCTCCATCCCTGCCCCATCCCTGCCCCTTCTCCATCCCCTGCCCCTTCTCCATCCCCTGCCCCTTCTCCATCCCTGCCCCTTCTCCATCCCCTGCCCCTTCTCCATCCCTGCCCCTTCTCCATCCCTGCCCCTTCTCCATCCCCTGCCCTTCTCCATCCCCTGCCCCTTCTCCTTCCCTGCCCCTGCCCCTTCTCCTTCTCTGCCCCTTCTCCTTCTCCATCCCTGCCCCTTCTCCATCCCTGCCCCTGCCCCTTCTCCATCCCTGCCCCTGCCCCTTCTCCATCCCTGCCCCTGCCCCTTCTCCATCCCTGCCCCTTCTCCATCCCTGCCCCATCCCCTGCCCCTTCTCCATCCCTGCCCCATCTCCATCCCTGCCCCATCTCCATCCCTGCCCCTTCTCCATCCCCTGCCCCTTCTCCATCCCTGCCCCATCTCCATCCCCCTGCCCCTTCTCCATCCCTGCCCCATCCCTGCCCCATCCCCTGCCCCTTCTCCATCCCTGCCCCATCTCCATCCCCTGCCCCTTCTCCATCCCCTGCCCCTTCTCCATCCCTGCCCCATCTCCATCCCCTGCCCCTTCTCCATCCCTGCCCCATCCCTGCCCCTTCTCCATCCCCTGCCCCTTCTCCATCCCCTGCCCCTTCTCCATCCCCTGCCCCTTCTCCATCCCCTGCCCCTTCTCCATCCCTGCCCCTTCTCCATCCCCTGCCCCTTCTCCTTCCCTGCCCCTTCTCCATCCCCTGCCCCTTCTCCTTCCCTGCCCCTTCTCCATCCCCTGCCCCTTCTCCATCCCCTGCCCCTTCTCCATCCCCTGCCCCTTCTCCTTCCCTGCCCCTTCTCCATCCCCTGCCCCTTCTCCATCCCCTGCCCCTTCTCCATCCCTGCCCCTTCTCCATCCCCTGCCCCTTCTCCATCCCTGCCCCTTCTCCATCCCCTGCCCCTTCTCCATCCCCTGCCCCTTCTCCATCCCTGCCCCTTCTCCATCCCCTGCCCCTTCTCCTTCCCTGCCCCTTCTCCTTATCTGCCCCTTCTCCTTCTCCATCCCTGCCCCTTCTCCATCCCTGCCCCTTCTCCATCCCTGCCCCTGCCCCTTCTCCATCCCTGCCCCTGCCCCTTCTCCATCCCTGCCCCTTCTCCATCCCTGCCCCATCCCCTGCCCCTTCTCCATCCCTGCCCCATCCCCTGCCCCTTCTCCATCCCTGCCCCATCCCTGCCCCTTCTCCATCCCCTGCCCCATCCCTGCCCCTTCTCCATCCCCTGCCCCTTCTCCATCGCCTGCCCCTTCTCCATCGCCTGCCCCTGCCTCTCTGCCAGGTCTTCCCCGGACTGTGATGGGTAACAGCCGGTGCACCCTGGTCTTGTGTGTGTGTGTGTTTGGGTACTGTGCAGGAAAAAAGGGGAATACATTAGAGGGTGGAAATTCCTGTCACGAGTATCCCAGTTCAGCACTTTCTCCCTCTGCACACACCCACTGGCAGTATGACACACACATACACACTGACAGTACTGCACACGCACATGCACTTGCATGCATGCGCACACAACGCTGACTCTGCCACAATCCTCTGCCACTAAGTCATCCCCCCTCTGTGTGTGTGTGTGTGCGTGTTCAGTCAACTGTATTATGTAAGGGGAATAGGGAGTGTGTGAGGGGGAGGGTTTTCCCCACACAGCTGTGTAGGTGCACTTCAGACTGTGTTAATGTTATTACCGTAACTCCATGATATACATAAGCTATCAAAGTGATGGTAGGCCCCATTCTGTAGGTGGGCCCCATGGCGCAGGTAATCCGTGTGCTGCAGATAAGCCCTGTGGCGCTGTTGGACCCCACGGTGCAGGTTATCCTCACTGTTTCAGGGTTCTTAACAATGTTTGGGCTCTACAATGCAGGTGGGCCCTACAGGACTGAGACTCTACGCCACTAGCAGCCATAGATGGCCGGGCTGATCTACGCCTGCACTCTTGCACGTACACACGCACATTCACACGCACATACATATATACGTACACACACACACCGTTAGAAGGGAGCAAACTGTTCCTGTTCTGCCAGTCCATCCATTATTAAAGGTTATTTGTAATGCCTGGCCTGGCGAGGGAATCGTATATTATCGCCTGTGAATATTGAGTTCAGAGGCCCTGTTGTCGTGACACTGTAGTAATATTTCCCAACAATCAAAGATGGATCAGAGTGTTGTCTCATAGGTACATGGAGGGAGAGAGAATAATGAAACGAGGAAAACCCACAAAGACGAAACCAGACTGTATAAATCAAGTTGAAATGAAAAGAGATGACTGATGGGGTAGAGTAAAAATGAAAAATGCTGTAAACAGAACGGGTAGGGAGACAGGAAGTGGGGGAGCAATAGAGAGATGGAGAGAGAGCAATAGAGAGAGGAAGATATATGGAGAAATAGAGAGATGGAGAGAGAAGGGGGCCCTAGTGATGAAGGGTGCTCCTTGTGGTACTAACTCCAGCTCTGCAGAGAGAGGGAATGAGAGAGATGGAGAGAGAAAGAGCGAGAGATGGAGAAAGACAGACCCAAGCTGAAAAGACACACAGGTTGATTCAGTAGGCTATAGGTTGGGATGACTAGGAAATAAAAGGGGCTGTACAGCGAGGTGATAGATTACTAGAGAACCCTGTGGCTCAGCTCTGTAAGACTGCACCAATACTGCAGTCATCATTATAGGCCAGGAGATGTTCAGTTTATGGCCAGTTCATGCTGTCAGGAAAAACTCCTGGCAGGATCCTATGAGTCACCCCCCCCCCCAATATACACACTTGCAGGCCTGTCTCATCAGTGTGCCTAGTTCTTTCCCGCAGTAGCAGCTGTGATATGTGATCTCTCCCCTGCTCCGTCTCTCCCTCCCTGGCCAGTGCTTCTCCCCTTACTACCACTGCCACCGCAAAGTGCTGCTTCATCTACACCTAAAATATTGATGTTCTTAATTTAACCCCTGGGGGGCTCCAGTGTTACTACAGAGAATAGGGGAGATCCTACTGGTATGCAGTGTGTGTGTACGTACGTGTGTAAACCCACCAGTGTCACACAAGAATAGAGGGGAAGTCTGGTCTCTCTCTCTTCTCCTCCGCACTCCACTTCAACCATGTACGTCTGTGGAGTCTGGTTATTGGCTGACGCTGTGCTCCGGCTCATTGGCCGGTTGTCAGTAGTCGGGTGTTGTTCATTGTCACGCCCACTGGTTTTGTTCACGGAACACCCATACGTAAAAATGGACGCACGTATGACTGTAAGCCGCTTTATATAAAAGCATCTGCTAAATGGCGTGTATTGTCAGTACCCCACCTGTCCACAATCAGTATTGGACTTTAGAGTAGCGTGACAGTCCTGTGTGTTATAGGTATCCCCACTAGCATCAAGCGAACCACGAGCGTGAGTGGCTGACAGGTTGCAAAACACGACCCTGAAATGGAGCTTTTGGTTAACTGGTCCCTATGGGCTAAAGGTGGGTTGTCAACCTCAATCGATTTTACGGCTGGTTGTCCCTGTGGCGTTCCATGTCAGCGAGAGTGAGCGCTTCTGTGGTGAGAGTACCACCACAGGGTAAAGGGTTCCCGCTGCACGTTTTCATCACGAGATATGACTGCGCATATGAAAGGTGTTTACAATGCCTGGAGATGCGATTTATCGATCACAGAACCACATAAACATTATGCAACGACCCTATATAGATATGACATTAAAGGATGACGTGTGCATTTTAGCCGATTCGCTGACCGAAAGCAGAGCCAGAAGCATGTGCTTCTGGCTCTCCTATCAGTACTGAGGAAAACGCTAAAACATAAGGTCAGAATGGAGCTGGCCTAGCCAAGGTTGGTCACTGTACAGACAGCCAAACTCTACTCCTCACCAAATATGGTCAAACCGTGACCCAAATATAGTCAAGACAATGTGGTTCCGTCTTCATGGACTTGTAGGTAAACACCATAGAGTAGTCAACCACGTTCCTATACTGGTGTGTTTGAAACATGACGACCGGTTTTAGCCTGGCCTTACTAGGACACTGCTACATCATGGAAGCTTCTCTCTCCAGCTAAGGCCTATTAAAACTCCCTCCTGCCTTTTTCAAACCCCCAACAGCCTAGTAACAGCATGCCGCTGTTGCCTAGCAACAGAGAGCCGAAGCACTGAGTGAGAACGCAAACAGTGGTGTCTTTTTCCCTTCCCCCCCCAAAACCAGAGCAGGAGCAGATATTCAAATGTTGCCGCGACTGGTTGGGCTATGGTTTGGCTAAATTGAACGACGTCGATATAGTGTACAACATGGTGATCTTGAGTAATTGCATAAGCTAAGACTATAATTCAGTCTTCCATGTCAGAGACATGCATACTGTGTCCTTATTTTTGATGTAGTATCATCACAGTTGATATTTGACAATGGATTCGAAATCACTGTCACATGACATCTCAGCAGCATCCTATAAACACACAACAACAGCGATTAAGTTCATGGTCTTTTTTTTTTTATTTGAAAAAAAAAAAATGAAAGACTAGCATTTACAACTTGGAATGAATGTAAAGTGAACTCAGATGAGAACAGTTGAAAAGACTATTGTGCTGCAACTCTTACCTACAGAATGCATACTGCATATACAAAGTACACAACAACTCCGCCACACTCTTGTCCGAGTCGAGGAAACAGAAGAAAAAACATGAAGGCCAGTGAATCTCCCTTAATGTCAGAAAGAGGAACACTCCATCTCAGCAAAAACAAAAACAAAGCAGCTCCACCGTAAGACTTTTTATATCCCTCCTCTTTAGGGCAGGGACGCACAAATACCTAAGATGGCCGTCCAAATAACGTAAAAAAAAACACAAAAAAACAAACATGCCAAACATTTTGAAAATGTACTTTATCTAACATACAAGTAAGTTCCATTCCACTTTCAGCTTGAATTATAAACCTATCCTTTCATATACCATATCACTAGGGTTCCTCTCCAAATACAAAAAAACTGTACCAAACCAACGACACCATACCAACGACACCCCTGTGGAATCAGCACGCTTGGATTGGCTGGAGGGAGTGCTCCAGTCACAAGCTGCATGCATGAAGAACAGGAAAGAGAGAGAGAGAGAGAGAGACAGATAAAGAGAGATGGCCAGCCCAAACATCACCAGCATATGGATGGAACTTGGAAGGGGTTCCAAATGCCTTGCTTCAGTTTGAAGGTAATTATTACAAGGTTGTTATATGCGTCTTTGAAGGACTAATGCTAAACTCATCTTATTTGTGGGGGGGGGGGGGGGGGGGGGGGGGGGGTCACTAACCATATCATGCAGATATTTTTTGTAGATTTTTGTTCTCTGTGTAGATGGACAGAAGGATATTTTATTTTAACATTCAATTATTTTCTATACAGAAACAGTATGAATAAATGAACATTTTTTTTCCCAAGAGGTAAGTAAAACTTGTGATCTTTTTTTATCGTCTTCTACAAGGGGACAAGGCAGGTTGGCCGAGCTTCACTTTGCAGTCATCATCTGTACAAACTCTGTTGAAAGGAGAGAGAGACAGAGAGAAGAACACAAAGATAAGTAACGTACTGTAGCTCATTAAGCCCCATTGGCAAAGCGCCAGGCGAGGCAGTCACCTGCTAAATTGTGAAACTGTTTATACATTTTTTATTTTTTATCAAGCAGTGGAGGAACAGAATGCAAATCATTCTAATTAGTGTCCCGTTTCATGTACATCTCATTAAGCTTATTTGATTAAAAAAAGTCGCTGCACTGTGAAAACAACACAATGACGTCCAACAGAAATAAAGAGAAGGCTTTCAAATGCTTAGACTACATATGCTTTTTATGGCACAATGAGAGAGTGAGGAAGTAGGGCGCTTTACAGCCAAGACATATGGACTGTTTATTGTGTCAACAGCTCCTTCTAAAAGAATGAGTGCAGTGTCTTGTGGGGAATAGGAGGGACAGTGGGTGGAGGGGAAGAGGGTAGAAAACTGGGTAGAAAACTGAAAATGATCGACGTCGACCATACTGGTCACTTATCGCAGGCATTTTGCTGATATCGTGATGTTTAAATTAAATGCATTTTCTAATGTGGGTGATTGTTAATGGGACAATTGATGGATACAACCACCAAACCAGTAGTAGAAGTTTAAAGGATCATTTAAAAAAAAAAAGATCTGTGGTGCACATTAATGTTAGAAACATTACAGGGCTGCTACAATCGTGCTACGGGGCTGCTACAGGGATGCTACAAGCCTGCTACAGGGCTGCTCCAAGCCTGCTACAGGGCTGCTCCAAGCCTGCAACAGGGCTGGCACTACACATGGTATATGTAGCTGGTTCAGCCTGCTGTACAGTGCTGGAAAGGCTGCATAACCAGTAGTAACCACTACTACTATATGTTGCTGGCTATACCTCTTACATCTACACACAATATCCCATAATGACGAAGTGAAATCATGTTTAGACATTTTTGAAAATGAAACATAAATATCTCAATTACATAAGTATTCAATACTTTGTAGAAGCACTTTTGGCGGCGATTACAGCTTTGCAGATCTAGATTTTCTCTCATTCTTCCTTGCAGATTCTCAAGCTCTTAAGTTAGATGGGGAGCGGAGTTGAACAGCAATCTTCAAGTCATTCCACAGATTCTCAATGGGATTTAAGTCTGGGCTTTGGCTGGGCCACTCAAGGGCTTTCACATTCTTGTTCTGAAGTCATTCCAGCGTTGCTTTGGCTGTATGCTTGGGGTCATTGTCCTGTTGGAATGTAAATCTTTACCCCAGTCTAAGGTCATTTGCACTCTGAAGCAGGATCTCATCAAGGATTTGCCTGTATTTGGCTCCATTCATTGTTCGCTCTATCCTTACCAGTCTCGACTGCTGAAAAGCATCCTCATAGCATGACGCTGCCACCACCATGCTTCACGGTAGGGATGGTGTTAGACGAGTGATGAGCTGTGCCTGGTTTTCTCCAGACATAGCGCTTTGCATTCAGGCCAGCGTTACATTTTTGTCTCATCAGACCACAGAATATTGTGCCTTATGATCTGTCTTTCACGTGCCTTCTTGCAAACTCCAGGCATGCTGCCATGTGCCTTTTTCTCAGGAGTAGCATCCGTCTGGCCACTCTCCGATAAAGCCCAGATTGGTGAAGTGCTGTAGAGACTGTTGTCCTTCTGGCAGGTTCTCCAATCTCAGGCAAGGAACTCTGTAGTTTTGTCAGTGGTCATTGGGCTCTTGGTCACCTCCCTGACTAAGATCCTTCTAGGCATGTTCCTCAGTTTGTTTGGACGGCCAGCTCTAGGCAGAGTCTGGGAAGTTCCATATTTTTTCAATTTCCCAATGTTGAAGACCACTGTGCTCTTGGAAACTTTCAACACAAAAAAACATGTTTTATACCCTTCCTCAGATACAGTGCCTTGCGAAAGTATTCGGCCCCCTTGAACTTTGCAACCTTTTGCCACATTTCATGCTTCAAACATAAAGATATAAAACTGTATTTTTTTGTGAAGAATCAACAACAAGTGGGACACAATCATGAAGTGGAACGACATTTATTGGACATTTCAAACTTTTTTAACAAATCAAAAACTGAAAAATTGGGCGTGCAAAATTATTCAGCCCCCTTAAGTTAATACTTTGTAGCGCCACCTTTTGCTGCGATTACAGCTGTAAGTCGCTTGGGGTATGTCTATCAGTTTTACACATCGAGAGACTGAAATGTTTTCCCATTCCTCCTTGCAAAACAGCTCGAGCTCAGTGAGGTTGGATGGAGAGCATTTGTGAACAGCAGTTTTCAGTTCTTTCCACAGATTCTCGATTGGATTCAGGTCTGGACTTTGACTTGGCCATTCTAACACCTGGATATGTTTATTTTTGAACCATTCCATTGTAGATTTTGCTTTATGTTTTGGATCATTGTCTTGTTGGAAGACAAATCTCCGTCCCAGTCTCAGGTCTTTAGCAGACTCCCATCAGGTTTTCTTCCAGAATGGTCCTGTATTTGGCTCCATCCATCTTCCCATCAATTTGAACCATCTTCCCTGTCCCTGCTGAAGAAAAGCAGGCCCAAACTATGATGCTGCCACCACCATGTTTGACAGTGGGGATGGTGTGTTCAGGGTGATGAGCTGTGTTGCTTTTACGCCAAACATAACGTTTTGCATTGTTGCCAAAAAGTTCAATTTTGGTTTCATCTGGCCAGAGCACCTTCTTCCACATGTTTGGTGTGTCTCCCAGGTGGCTTGTGGCAAACTTTAAACAACACTTTTTATGGATATCTTTAAGAAATGGCTTTCTTCTTGCCACTCTTCCATAAAGGCCAGATTTGTGCAATATACGACTGATTGTTGTCCTATGGACAGAGTCTCCCACCTCAGCTGTAGATCTCTGCAGTTCATCCAGAGTGATCATGGGCCTCTTGGCTGCATCTCTGATCAGTCTTCTCCTTGTATGAGCTGAAAGTTTAGAGGGACGGCCAGGTCTTGGTAGATTTGCAGTGGTCTGATACTCCTTCCATTTCAATATTATCGCTTGCACAGTGCTCCTTGGGATGTTTAAAGCTTGGGAAATCTTTTTGTATCCAAATCCGGCTTTAAACTTCTTCACAACAGTATCTCGAACCTGCCTGGTGTGTTCCTTGTTCTTCATGATGCTCTCTGCGCTTTTAACGGACCTCTGAGACTATCACAGTGCAGGTGCATTTATACGGAGACTTGATTACACACAGGTGGATTGTATTTATCATCATTAGTCATTTAGGTCAACATTGGATCATTCAGAGATCCTCACTGAACTTCTGGAGAGAGTTTGCGGCACTGAAAGTAAAGGGGCTGAATAATTTTGCACACCCAATTTTTCAGTTTTTGATTTGTTCAAAAAGTTTGAAATATCCAATAAATGTCGTTCCACTTCATGATTGTGTCCCACTTGTTGTTGATTCTTCACAAAAAAATACAGTTTTATATCTTTATGTTTGAAGCCTGAAATGTGGCAAAAGGTTGCAAAGTTCAAGGGGGCCGAATACTTTCGCAAGGCACTGTATATGCATCATCACAATTCTATCTTGGAGATCTACAGACAGTTCTTTGGACTTCAGGGTATAGTTTCTACTCTGACATGTCAACTGTGAGAACTTAAATAGACAGGTGCGTTTCTTTCTAAATCATGTCCAAACAATTGAATGAGCCACAAGTGGACTCCAATCAAGCTGTAGTGACGTCTCAAGGATGATCAAAGGAAATTGGATGCACCTGAGCTCAATTTGGAGTGTCACAGCAAAGTGGTGTAAATACTTATGTAAATTTGATACATTTCCATATCAATACATTTGCCCCCCAAAACTTCAGGCTGTAACACAACAAAATAAGGAATAAATCAAGTGGTATGAGTACTTTCTAAAGGCACTGTAGCTGGTTATGCCTGCTGTACAGGGTCATGTTCATTAGGTACCAAATGGAAGAAAACGTACTGAAACAGAGAGGGACTTCCTAGACTAATAAGAAACTAATTTCTATTTTCCATGCAAAATGTTTTGAAACATTTGTTTTGTGACCCAATGAACACTACCCAGAGCTAACCTGGAACAACTACTGTCCTCCTCTTACCTTCATAGTTCGTCTCTGTTATATTAACCAATAATATCCACTTGTGGCTGGTTAAGCATACAGGGCTAGGTGGTCTGTCCTCGTACCTTCATAGTTGACCTGTCCGTCTCCGTCAATGTCTGCTTCTCTGATCATCTCGTCTACCTCCTCGTCTGTTAACTTCTCCCCCAGGTTTGTCATGACGTGACGGAGTTCTGCTGCGCTGATGTAGCCGTTTCCGTCCTGGAGACACAAGGGAAGAAATTCCATTGGGTGAGAATAGACGGAAAGGCATTCCCATTGGGGAGCAATCAGGACAAAAAAAGAGACGCTAATCCCAATTGGGCAATGATGAGTAGAGAGGTGAATCCCCATTAGGCAATGAACAGAGAATCAAATCCCCATTGGATGGTTAATGATATATATATATACACTCTGAGAAGAAAAGGGTTATTTGGCTGTCCCCATAGGAGAACTCTTTTTGGTTCCAAGTAGAACCCTCTAGGGAAAGGGTTCTACCTGGAACCAAAAAGGGTTCTTCAAAGGGTTCTCCTATGGGGACAGCCGGAAACCCAGTTTAGGTTCTAGACAGCGCCTTTTTTTCTAAGAGTGGAGCATCACCATAACTGGAAGTTGAGACGGTGTGTTTATCAGAGGTGGATAGAGCTTATGAAAGACGACTGTTTACTAGTTCATTACAAAGCTAAATTGTCATTTGAGGATTACTCGCCGAGGATGTGTTAGATAGTAAACATGCAGTACTTTACCTTGTCGAATACCCTGAAGGCTTCACGGATCTCCTCCTCACTGTCTGTGTCCTTCATTTTTCTGGCCATCATGGTCAGGAACTCCGGGAAGTCAATGGTGCCATTGCCTGGATTGGAGATAGGAAACACCCGGTTTAGTTCATTATAACACCCGGTTTAGTTCATTGCAATAAGATGCTGATAACAGTAAATATATATATTGAACTGTGTGTAAATTATAAAAAGGCTTGTTTGTTGACCAGCAATTCTTCATCATTCTATGATGATGAAAGACCCTGAAAAGCCTTTGTGAAATCACCTGTTATGTCCTTGCATACAACTCAATTCACTTCTATAAAAAGCCATACACTGGGAGGAGGTTGTAGATGTCCAGCTACAGAGACCAGAGGGAGAATCCATCCTCAGACATCTCCTACTGTATGCTGGACAGGAGTCTGGACAGGAGTCTGAACCAGGCCCCATAAAAATAAATTTAAAAAAAAAAAAATCACCTCTCATCTGCCCTTGACAGAGGGCCTCGCTCTGCCTGGGGAGTCAGGGACCAGGGAGCCTGCCGCCTCCTCCACCTTGACATAGCCTCTAACCATCTCTAATCCTTCTGTGACCCAGACATCCTGTGAGGCCTGGTTAGAGAGGGGGCTGTTGGGGGGAGGACGGCTCATAATAATGGCTGGAACGGAGTAAATGGAACGGCATCAAACGCATGGAGACCACACGGTTAATGTGTTTTATACCGTTCCATTTATTCCAGCCATTACTATGAGCCCGTCCTCCCTAATTCAGGTGTCACCAGCCTCCTGTGGTGTGGGTTCACCTGTGGTGGGTGAATGGACGTTGGTGGCAGCCGTGGAATCTCTCCCACACAGCCTCTGACCAACTCAGGATGTGAGTTTACAGTGAAATGGGTGGAGGATGGTCGGATGTTGGTGGCGGTGGTTAGATCCCAGCCCTTTCCCTGACATAGGCTCTAACCAGCCTATTCTATGGATGGACATACAGTACGTTGGTATCAATGGTGGGATCAGATCCAGAACCTGTAGCCTGTTAGGTTGGGATTACCCAGGGATTATAATGGTTCTTTACGGGGAGGGGATAGGCTCTGAGATATACTACTGTACGAGGATTGTGTGTGTGTGTGTGTGTGGGGGGGGGGGGGGGGTTAGAAAAAATAGGATTTTCATGGAAAACAATTTTAGGTCCCCACAAGGATAGTAAAACATATGCTGTATGGGTGTGTGTGAGAATGTGTGTGAGTGCCTTTCAGCAAGAGAGGGAGCTGGGATGTGCGGGGGTGGCGGAGAGAGGGGGAAGGTCAGAGGAGAGGTCAGAGTACCTGCTGGATTAACCTCGCATGGAGTAGTGTGTGCGTGTGCACTGTACGCGTGCACTGTGTGTGTGTGGAGCGGAGGATGGGTGGGGCTGGTGGTACTGGGATTAACCAGAGAAGAGCAGATCTCCCTGTAAGCAGGGCTGTAACAACAGCAGAGTAGAGAGCATAATGCGATAAGGCAGATGGTGATCTAATGGCCGCGGGCTAGTGATCTCAGGACCTAACACACAGAGACACAAACAAACATGGAGACACACACAGAGAGACACACAGAGACAGACGCACATAGACAGAGAGACGCATACAAACACAGACACACACACTGTTGGCCGGGCCAGCAACACAAGCACAGCAGCCATCAAAAGGAACACATGCCACTGGGGAGCCCCAATCAGAGAGCAGACAGCCTTTGTGTGTGTGTGTGATGAGCCCATTTGCAGCCAGGCAGGGCCTGAAAACATACCACTGGAAGAACAATCAAGAGGAAGAGGAGGCCTGGAGTAATAAAGCAGCCTGATCACTAGCAACAGACAGCAGTTTCGGACATTTGACAAGGTCCTGAGAACGTCGATATGCTTTCCTCAGCGCTCACAAAATAAATACAAAAGTGTATTTTGTACTGGGCTCGATCACGTGATGCTCGGAGCCGGAGCGTGCTGCGTGCTGCTTAGGCTACTGGACAAAATGCTCTAGCAAGCCGTGAGAATAGTTGGTCTTTCTTTTAAGCCTTCCCCGGAACATAGACCTAACCTTAAGCACTCGGGAATGAATACCTAAACTTAACCCTTTGAGTTGTTTCTGTTTTAACCCTGGAAGCAGGCGGAAGTAACCCTGGAAGCAGGCGGAATTAACCCTGGAAGCAGGCGGAATTAACCCTGGAAGCAGGCGGAATTAACCCTGGAAGCCCTCTGAAATACACGTTCATCCATAACAAATGTGAATTTCAAAGGGAAACTACTTCTCAAAATGCAGACTACAGTGCTCTGAGCACGCAAATTGGAGCACGGAAGGGTCGGAGTAGGAGTCCAAATCAAAGTATGCGAAACGGAGCACATATCTCGAATACGTACTCTTTTTGTACATATTTTTAAGCAAGCGTCGGCGGAAAGTATGCACAGAAATATGACGCAACCTCGTAAACAAGCATTCTCTACAGGCTTCCTTCTTTTCACTCTCTCATTTAGGTTAGTATTGTGGAGTAATGTTATGATCCAATGATCCATCCTCAGTTCTCAGCCATTAAACTCCGTAACTGTTTTAAAGTCACCATTGGCCTCATGGAAAGCTGCTTGCATCTTTGTAGTGACTGGGAGTATTGATACACCATCCAAAGTGTACGTAATAACTTCACCATGCTCAAAGGGATATTCAATGTCTGTTTAGTTGTTTTTTTACCCATCTATCAATAGATACCCTTCTTTCCGAGGCAGTGGAAAACCTCCCTGGTCTTTGTGGTTGAATCTGTGTTGAAATTCACTGCTCCACTGAGGGACCTTACAGATAATTGTATGTGTGTGGGGTACAGAGATGAGGTAGTCATTCAAAAATAATGTTGAACACTATTATTGCACACAGAGTGAGTCCATGCAACTTATTGTGTGACTTGTTAAGCACATGTTTACTCCTGAATTTATTTAGGCTTGCCAGAACAAAGGGGTTGAATACTTATTGACTCGATACATTTCAGCTTTTCATTTCTAATTAATTCGTAAATATGTCACAAACATAATTCCACTTTGACTTTGTATTGTGTGTAACACAACATTTGGAAGAAGTCATGGGGTGTGAATAACTTCTGAAGGCCCTGTATAAAGTCAAATGTTTGCTCTGTGTATATCTTGTTTTGTCTCTTTTGCCACTGGTTCTGACTGTAAGAAGGTTCCATGAATGGGTAAGTCCGATTCACATAGCTGGCTGATAATAATTAAAGTAAATGGTTTGCTTTGCGTGTACCTTGTTTTGTCTCCATTCTTGCCATTGTCCTGGCTGGAAGAACGTTCAGTGAATGGGGAGGTGCAGCGTGAGGCAGCAGGGGGAATGCGAGTGCTTCTGAAATCTAATATTTTAAGCGTTCTCCACACTCTTGTCCTCACAAGGATGAACACAAGAGAACGTCCTCGGAGAATGCACTCGGTGCATGAGAGTGTGGAGTCCTGTAGTATGCATATTGAGAACCACCCGGTGAGATCTTTCTGCAGCGAGAGCTGGCTGTGACTCCAGGGCCCGACTCTGTCGGTCTTGAAGTACAAGAAGGAGCGAAGGAGTGGGTGGGAGAGATGGAGATGAGGAGGAGAGGGAACGAGTGGGAGATGGTACGATTATACTGTATATAAGAGCCACTGCTGACGCAAACTATAAGAGGAAGACTCATTCTACGGTCTATGAGGACATTCATTCCTTATGCTAGTACTATTTCCCCATAGCTTTTCCTAGGCAAGGCGGAACAGCCCCTAAGACAACATGCAAAATGTTCCATTGAAACCAATGAAGTCCAAATATTTTTCACACGGGGACAACAGAGATTGGTGGAGAGGGATCAAACCAGGAGAACCAATGATAGGGCAACACAAAACACCACTTCAGAGCCCAAACAAAAGACCTCCTCCTCTGAGACCAACAGCACACCTCTCTGGGGTAAAGCGAACCTCATTCTCTCCCTCGGGCATCCATTCTGCTTGTTTAGTAAATAAGCTGTGGCCCTGCTGTTGACATCACTATGAGGGTACTGAATGTACAAAGGGGAGAGGAGAGAAGAGATACTGAATGTACAGAGCGAAACACAGATCAGAGTTTATGTAATTAGTTTTATTTTCCATTACTAGCTTCATCGCTGTCTGACCCAGATTGCCTAAACCAGAGCAAAAACGCTGTACAGATAACTAGACAGGCGGGGACTTTGGATAGATACAGCGAGCCGAGCCAAACAGTGGTGAGATCGAACAATATGTCTGCAATTGATAAGGCCCCATTTACCAAAACCCTTTACGCGGACAGGGCATCATCTTGGTATAGGTGGCCTTGCCTGGTCGCCTAGACGACTGACGGGTTTAATTTCCAACGTCGTTAAGAGTCAAGGACACTGCCTCCTACCATGCTCACTGACTCAATGTGTGTCCCAAATGGCACCCCCTACGGGCCCTGGACAAATGTAGTGCACTGGAAAGGGAACAGAGTGTAATTTGGGATTAAACCTCAAGAGTCGCAGTTGATTCAGCCATATCTATTTAATCAGGAGACAGTTGTGTTGATAAGTTGACAGGGGTCTTGAAGACTTGTCACTCACCATAGTGCTCTTAGTGCGAAAGCTGACACTGTGACAGTAATCTGCCTGGCCTTCAGGCAGGTAACAGTGTAGTCATAAGACACCGAGGGACTGTTTGACAGGCAGTGAGTGACTGAACTGCTGAAGGCACATTCCCAAACAATTGTATAGGCTAAACTCTAAAGGGGACAGACCGTGCTAAACCAATATGTGGAGATGAAAGCAGAATGCACTTGCACGGTCAGTTTATGGTGTGGAACTCACAATGACTACAGGTTTCGTCGCCTTTTGATGACACATGTGTTTGCCCAAGTTTCCCCCGTCTGAACGTCACTTCCCCATTTTTGTTTTTACCAATCGGGTGTGCCTAACCCAGCTTCGGGTGTTCCACTCACCGTCGGCATCGACCTCATTGATCATGTCCTGCAGCTCCGCCTCTGTGGGGTTCTGTCCCAGCGACCTCATCACGGTGCCCAGCTCTTTGGTCGTGATGGTGCCGTCGCCATCCTTGTCGAATAAGGAGAACGCCTCCTTGAACTCTGCGAGGACGGGGGAAGGAGAATGAAAAGGTGGGGTTACGTAAAGTCTCGATGGTGAAGTCAGTGTTTCCTACTGGTGGGTGGGTCACAGACTCAGTCAGGGCTTCTTGGGCTGTGGCTCAAGCTTTGGTTGTGGGATGGGTAACACTTTACATTAGGATAGACTTAAGGGAGGTTGTAAAGGGTTTATATAGACAGATAAGGCCTACAGCCAAAAGGTCTGTGTTTTAGGAAGTTTAGTGTAGACGTGATGGTGTTTGATAACTTGTTCAAATCAATATACAGGCAGATCTAAGGGATTTTAATATTGACGGGCCATCACACCCCCCCCCCCCCCCCCCCCCCCCGAGTAAGATGTTTGAAGTATACCCGCTGAAGACAAGACCGAATTAGCCTGGGACCCAGTAGCATTGGCTAATTAGCCACCCAGGGGTTTATAGATCTAACTGAGGAGAATAACAGAGTGTACTAGCTAGTTAGCGCTGGCCCAAATCACACACACATCAAATGAGAAGATGATATTTCATTCCACTTATTTCAGACAAGAACATGGCTGAGGTCAATGGACAGTGAAAAATTAAACCCCTGTATTTTTTCCCTTGCAGTATGTTATATGTCGTCCTCGTTTGGCCGGGGTAGGCCCGTCGTTGAAAAAATAATTTGTTCTTAATGGACTTGCCTAGTTAAATTAAGGTTAAATAATATATATATATATATAATGTGTGTGTGTGTGTGTGTGTGTGTGTGTGTGTGTGTGTGTGTGTACTGTTCACTAATTAGTCAAACATGCTAGAGAGCGGGATTACTCAGTCGTTCCTACCTGCAATCTGTTCTTCTGTTAGTTGATCGGCCTGAGGGTAAAATATTGAGGGAGAAAAACAAACAAACAGTCATTCACTCAGTCGCTAAATACCAAAAGACTTAGTCATGCTCTCCAGGCTGTCGCCTGCCTCCATGATTTCCCGACACCCCACAGTGAGGACGTTGTTCAGGGAAGAGACCCCCCCCCCCCCCCCCCCCCCCCCCCACCTTGTTCCAGAGACTACCTTGGGTCATTTTCAGTGGCCACAAACATGTTTTTGAATCAGAAAAAGAGTGCTCTCTCTTATTGGCCCACGGTCATGTACCACGTCTGTTTCTAAACGTTTTTCTTCCGACTGAACACTACCCAGGTAGAAGAACCTGTTCTGTGCCTACTGGCCCTGGCCTGCTGTTAGCTGAAAATGCTAAAACGGCTGTAGGGGTGTGTTCAGTTGATCTGGTCTCCCTGACTCCCTCCCAGCATGTTCCCTGTTCTCTGTTAGCCCTATTTAATGACTCCGGTGAGTCAGAGGCGCTTTAATGAGTGTGTATGTAATGACTTGGCAGCACTCCTACAATGGGCCCACAGATGGATGAAGTCTTGACACACACACACAAGGCCTCAGGTTTCAAACAAACATTCACACACAGCAACCGCACCGTAGGTCTTACAACATTGGTGTGTGTGTGTGTAAATGGTAAATCCCGCGGTACCCTCCCAGATTGGCAAAACATGCTTATGATTACGGCAACAAACCACTGACGTAATGCTGAGTGCCTGCTGCTGGCAGGGGGGAAAACAGGAACACACACTAATTGGCATTTCCCTCTATGCCATTCGTTTCCATCACCAGGTTTCCTGTGAATTAGTCACATAGCAACCAGTTCAGTTCTGTCCCAAAACAGACCAGATATCCTACAGTACAGTAGATATGTGTAGGCTTTATAGACATCTGTGTAACTACAACACCAAACATAGAATCAACACTATAGTGGTCTGTCTCAGTCAACCATATGAAATGGACATGTGCAAAGGCCACTCCTTATACCATAGTGTGTATGATGGGTGAGGTTCTTTCCTAGCGATAAGGTCTGTCGGTTAGGATATATCAGACGCAAAGTAATGGAGATGACTGGGGGAAGGCCTAGACCTCAAATTACATGATTTCATTTTTTAGATGCTCTTTAAACAGGCTGATAGCAAAATAGTCTCTACATGGCTCCGGGGCTACATCGGTGGCCTTGGTTGATACGTCCCGTGCGATGGTTAACTTCACCAGGCTAAATTAAATTAGCTGACGTGATTCAATAAGCATCAGACAATAGCCTTTTCTCCCCTCTCCTCCTCCTTCTGGTCTCCCCGTTCCCTCCATCTGCGAGATTTGTGAAATGTCTGAGATAAATGATTTTACACTGACGGGTGGGGTTAATGAACAAAAGGACAACGGCCACGGCCTCTCTTCCCGCCCTACAACTCATGTTTCTCTCGTCCCTCACTCCTGTTATCCTTCTTGCTCCTATTCCTCTCTCTCTCTGTCATCGGTCTCTTCTTCCCTCTGTGAAGGGCGGGGCATCAGGTAGGTACAGTGGAAGAACTCCTGTGGCTGTTTCCCAGACAGCTGGGCCTCACCGTGCTGCTGCGCGACCAGGCCTTCTCCGGCCCTTCCTTTCCCTTGGCATCACTGGGGCTGCCTGGAACCAGGCCCACGCTCCTAATACAGGCCTTTCCCCTCTGGGGCACCCTCTCACTCTTGGCCAGTCTAGCTGGAAGGCAACAGGGGCTTGGTGGATGTAGCAACCTGCTGGTAGGCAGCAAAGTACTGCTGAATTAACACAACACAGAACCACTCCACCCGCCACACACCCACACGTCTGTGCCCAGGAAACTCCCTCTGAGTCACCATTTCCTATGGTAGTGAGGGTGTTGTTGGGCAAGCATTCAGGCCAGCTTGAGAGAGAAGGGTGTGGGTGGAGGGGTTCCTGTCTGTTACAGGTTCTCTGGAATGAGTGGGACAACCACTCCCACTGACCAACCACGGCATGGGACGAGAGACAGGACTCGTTAGTTCACTAGACAAATGACATTCTTTCTCTTCTCAAACATCACCAGGTAGCCTATTGTTCTGATGTTTGTTTTTAGGCTACACAACCGCAGTAGCTTACAGAAGAAACTAGTTTGGCTGGTCTCTGCTATGCAGTCCATCACTCTTCTTAAACATCCTTTACAAGGCAGGCAGGTATTATCCGAGCATCTCTAGTCTACATTTTTACAGTGTAGCCTACAATAGAGAGTAGGTGGCATCAGTAAGACCCCTTATATGGACCTGCTTCCCCTAGTGTATGAATATGACTCATAACAAAGGAAACTCTTACTCCCCAGGAACACACTATATGTATGAGCACACAGACACACATTTGTACTGGGAAGCTTTTGAGCTCATATGTGTTGAATCCCTCTTCTCTTTCAGTCTGGACAAAAGATGAGAGGGGGGTGGGGGGGCATGTCACCATCAACACCAGTCTAGGGCACCATACGGGCATGATTGGTGGGTTGAGTTTTGGGTTGTGTTCATTAGGACCCACAGTAAAATAAAAAACACATTTTGCAACAAAAAACTAAAATGTGCATTTCTTATTGGATGAGCCGGTAGTTCCTCCTAGTTTTCCCACTCTGTTTGGTGACAAATGAACACAACCCTGATAGCAGTTCACAGGTCGACTCATCCAGGCCAGGACCACCTGCCAAGCAGATAAATGATTCAATGCTCTGGATCAGATGTCCTCTAAGTTACCAAACATGCGCCAGCAAACAAGGCTGGAACAGGATAGGGACAGGACGACTTACTTGATACTACCCATCTGAATAGAGATACACGGTTTCCACTTCAACAGTTGTATTATGTCGGTGTGTATGGTAGGCCTACACAGGGGCTTACTCACGGATTCAACTTTTCAAAAGGGTGCAACGTATACTCCAACTACTACACTGGTGTGCAACATGAAACCTACCACATGCAGCAGTTCAATACCATATGGGATAGATGTGTGATCGCACAGAGAAACATTTCTATTGACTCCCCTGGTGCTATGAATGAGCCATAGGGCTGGGAATCAATAGATCATCAATATATTGATTGGGACGTTTCCCTTCAACACACCCGGCCTCATGACTTCCACTGGATGACTGTGTGTGACATCTGAGAGATGCCTTTTATATGAGTCAGAGGGGTTGGGTTAAATGTCGGGTTGGAATACGTTCAGTTGTGCAGCTGACTAGGTATCGCCCTTTCCCTTTCTATGCAATCGAATGAACTCAATTTCGACAGATGGAAATTGTGTGTGAGCTTTTTGACCGTTGACAGTTACAGTGTAAAGTTTGAAACACATTTGTGATTTAGCCTAACAATAATTCCCATGAAATATAACTTTGTTGCTGCTAAATGATGTAATAAGAATGACATTAAACATCAATCAAATACTTTATTCTGCATTTGAAGGAATTATAATTTTTTTAAACAGCAGACCCAAGGCTGAACAGCTGTTGATGTTCTAGTCTTTGCTACCGAGTAGGTTTTTCTGTGACAGAGAGCTTCTGCGACTCGATGAAACGACAATCATCGCATTTGCATACCATTAAGAACGCAAAAGACAACCTAAACAGGCGGCGTTACAGCGAGGTAAACGGCGCTTGAAGGCGAAACTTTGTAACTACTATACTGTAGAACACCAGAGGGCGGAATTGTATAAAATGTTTCAATTTTTCAGATTCCCCCATTTGAGAGAGACGAGCGATTTCAGTTGCGGATCACAGGCGATTTATTGCTGCAATTCGCATTATGGTTGGTCCATCAGACAGAGCGCGATGATGCAACATGGAAAAATGCAGCTAATAGCGATCCATGGAATGGGTTCATTTTCCTCCAAATGGGATGAATCCTATTCGGTAGCATATAGGAGTTGATATAACTAGATTGCCCAGTAATAAAAACGTGTTGAGACATGAGCAGCATCATAGGTAAAAGAGCTTGTCAACTCTTTACGAGTGCAGCGTTACCCCATAATTTGCCAGTGCGCTTTCCTATTCCAGCCAACACACTATATACTCGGAAATGTAATCACTTTAGCTACAGAATTATGCTGTAATCGTCTAGCAACTTGCTAGTTATCCCAAAGCTATTAATCTGATTGAATGAATTGAATCTGCACCGTGCAGCGTCGAGCCAGCAAACATGCCCCGATATAGCCATCGAGCCAACTACTATGCCGTAAGAATTGCGCAGTTATCGCAGAATCCCGCTCCATTTTGTGTTACATCCTGTTCATATACAACTCAGCGGTTATATCGCCCTAGAAAATGTTCCTCCAAGTAGAATCAACTCGCCCTCGTAAGACTAAAGATGACATATCCCGTGCAATTATAGAACAGTTGCAAAACAGCAAGCTTTTTGATCACCCTAATTTAATTCCCGGCAAGATAAAATGCTGTAAACCTATATGAATGAAAAGCAAAATTGTGGATTTCCCCATATCTTGACCCTCTTCCATTTCCCATTACATCGTGGCATTAAATGCATTGACAAATTATCTAAAAATGAATACAAAAAAATATATAATACATACCATGTTCGATGGATCTGGGCTGATTGTCTATGAACTAGAGAACGAGTGTGCTCGTTCCTTAGATGGAGTTTCCAGCCGGATGGAGGTGTGTCGCCGTGGTGGTGAGAATGGGGACTATGTATCCCTCCGCGACACTAGCCCAGCCTGCTTACTCACTTCCTTATTTCTTCAACTGGAGATATTGGCTAACCTTAAGCCCCTCCCGCTACAGGACGGAGACACGCCAATCACAGCACAGCTTGCCTCTACTGTAGCATACTGTAGTGCAGCAGGCATCGGGTGTATTCATTCCGCCGATTCTGTTGCAAAACGTTTCTTTAACGTAAGCAAACGCAACGGGGAGGAACCTACCTTTTATCCAATAAAAACTCTTATTTGGCTGTTTGCGTCCGTTAGCAAACAGTTTCAGTAATGAATACACCCCTGCTGTGCACATCCCCCAATTCAACGATGATTTGCGCCATTGGCACAGGAGGCTGCTGAGGTGGAGGACGTTAATATGAGCCTGTCCTCCCCAATTAAGGTGCCACCAGCCTCCGGTGTAGCATGGACAGATAGACAGTTCTCTCTGCTACCGCTCAGCAAGCCATACCGATGCACCAACTCAGACTATCTGCAACATTGCCCCTTTTAGCACTAACTCTATTGACTCAACACATACGCTGCTGCTACTGTTTATTATCTATCTTGTTATCTAGTCACTTTATCCCTACCTACAGAAGGTATATGTACATACAGTATCTACCTCAATTACCTAGTACCCCTGCTCATCGACTCTGTACTGGTACCCCGTGTATATAGCCAAGTTATCGTTACTCATTGTGTACTTATTCCTCGTGTTATTATTTTTCAATTATTGCAAATGTTTTCTCGCTGCATTGTTGGGAAGGGCCCGTAAGTAAGCGTTTCGCTGTTAGTCTACACCTGTTGTTTACGAAGCATATGACACCTACATTTGATCTGTTAGCAGGTGCAACTCTCCATACAACGGGGGCAACAACAGCCAAGAACATTCTAAACACCATCAGGGTCATTGTAGATAGGCCCCTTTGTGTTATTTTTACTATAGGCTTTAAATTATAGGCACATCTCATCCAAGTCTAAATAACCATTTAGCTATAAATGTTTTCCTTCAGTAATGGATACCTGTGCCCATATTGGTTGACGACCACTCAAGCATGAGGATAGATGATAGTCGAACCTCCAAACACCCATTAATGTTATTTTGCTGCTAAATCATAATTGATCACCCTACAGTAAATATGTCAGTGAATAATAGAGACCTTCTTTCCGCATTAATATAATTTATGACCATCTATGATACTGTAGGGCCATAAAATCGAAGGGCCATAAAATCTAACTAAACTTAGATCTCTACTCTAGCAGCACGGAACTTGGACATTGAACTATTTCACTGCAGCGGAAGGATACTACTGGTGTATGAAGACGCTACCTGGTTGACGCTGGAGAATTTTGCAACGCTGTTATGTGACGCTGCCTCTGATTGGTTAGAGCAGACCCGCAATATTACACACTATGTATGGGCCACAATTATTGGCTAGGTCGGATCTGCATTGCACCAGGCAGTAGTGCTTGATGGAAATCCCATAAATATAACAAAGTTAAAACAAATGCGATTTAGTGCCGTGGCTTTTCCAAACGGCACATTTTAATCCTGTAGATTTTGTTCTACATGGGTATGTAATTATGGTTTACTGAAAGCTTTGGAAATGTTAGTATTTTGTGACAGAAGAGAGGATCTATCGGTCTGACATGCTGCTCAGACTCGATGCTGGGAGGTGCAAGTATTTTCATTGGATGATATGCAACCTACTAGAAAGTATTTCTAAATGCACGCGAAATTTAAGAGTGGAGCATGGTTGCGGTGGTGTAAATAAATGTAATTGGGCTAAAGCTGCAACACTGCTCTCTAAATTTTATTTGAACAGTTTTGCCTTCATAACAGTATGTTGTATTTGTTGCTTTGATAAAGAGTTCATAAGGCCAAATATAAAAATGTTTTCAAGGAAAGCTATTTCAGGATTTAGCATCGGTTACAGTAGTTTTTAATTGAGTAAATGATTGGGTTCGATTGATGAAAACAAATACCAGATTTTATGCGATATTCGTTGTCCAGGAACTGTGACCGGCCTATTCTCACGTCCAGTTTATTTTGTCAGTGCGATTATTATAAAAACACGCACTGTTGGCGCCACTTAGTGGTGAATGATGAGAATGCTTCTCCCTCTGGCCACAGAGAAATCCAGTTGCAAACCCAATCAGTTTCTGTCTGTCAGAACATTAAAGTATTTGAATAATCTATGAAGTCTTTAAGAAGTCTCTGCCCGCATCGGAAGGTTGTTAAAGTCACCCTCAACACATTAGAAGTCAATGACAATGAAGAGAAGTCCTCAGATATGTCCAGGATATATCTGAAAGGTCAACAGTGGGCCTGTCAATCAAATCTCAGTTCAATGGTAAAATTTGAATAAATATGTACCAGAACATGGAAACAAGGTTAGCCTTTATTATTATATGACAGTCCCACATTACATATGTTTTATTACACAGTAATAACCAGTAGTTATAACTACCAACAGTCTCTAATGCCGGCATGTATGGTGTGGCTCAGACATCCTCAACAGATTTTATCCTTGGCAGGCCAAATGGCTCATTACAATTCGCCCCTCCTTCCTCTCCTGTCTCTCTGGCCCTACTATACGCTACGCTTGATTTAAAGTTTTCTTCGGGTTTGCTGAATGTGCTGCAATGTGCGCTGCGTTGCAGTTGAACTGCGTGACAGAGTTAATAAGGGGGATGACATGGAGAGTGATCAGGGCTGCGTGCGGCATTTTCACCTAATCCCAAAACGAAACTGTATGGGCTAGCGAGCGTTCTGCTGAATACAAAGTTATACATGGCCCCACATCAAGAGGAATTAAATCGATGCTGCGTCTCTGCGTCTCACGTGTCAAATGAACTGCAGCTGCGCAACGGCACACAAAAAGCAGATTAATTTGTGCTCTTAAACTCAGTGTACTGGAAAAGGGGTGAACATAGGGGAGGATCACTGAAATGGGGATTGGAAATGAGTAGCTTCTGAGAGGCCCGGAAGGATTCGGAGGAGCTGATTTGTTCCAGTGTGTGCACGCACGTGTATAACATGTCTTTTTTCATATCAAAGCGATATACTACACTTCCTATTAAAACAGACAGAAGTGATGTGAGGGACTATTTAGATGTGTGTCCGGGTGACTGCTTCTGGGGTGGCTCCTAAACGACGTCGTGTGCGTGAGATACTGGAACATTCCTGTTATTAATGGTGGTCTTCTTTTAAGCAAAGAGAAAGAGGGGATTGAGATAGTAAAGAGAGATACACTAGTTTCAGCATCAGGACATGAGTTGCATCCTCCTCCTTAGTTCCGTTATTCTGTCTTGGGAATCAGACAGACCCATGCAACCAAGAGGAATAGAGTGATATCCCTTAAGTGTGACTATGAAGAAACAGGGCATCTGTATAAACAGTATGTACAAGTGTTGTCTGAAGTCTAAATACTACTGGAACTACTGGATGGTGATTGAGCGGAATAAATCAAATGGGATTCATTTTCCGCAAAATAAACAGAGAAAGATTGTTACTGGGGCTGATGAACCAGTTATGGAACCCAGACGTGGGTATGATGCAGACTGTACGCTATTGAACACTACTTATACTCTAGCCTAGATTTGCAGGCTTCTCCAATGAAGACCAAACTTTAGGACAACTGACTATGTGACACTACCTGTACTAAACGGAGCACGGAGGGAAATGAGAGTAATCATACACGGAACGAGGAATAAGAACACTTCTCTCCCATTCAAATTCTTGTATTTATCGTCAGAGTTCAGAGTACCGTCCGGCGTACCCTCCTGAAGTCCAAACAGGACTTCTTGAAGTCTTCATCGGTGACCTCCATTCTGCGCTCTCTCAGGGCCATGAGGCCTTCCTCGGTGCAGATCGCCTGGAGGAGGGGGAGAAAGAGAGGAGAAAGGTCAACTCAGGTCAGCCTCAAAAGATCAGGGCCTGTATTCACAAATAGTATTGGGAATAGGAGTACTGATCTAGCATCAGTTTTGTCTTTTATGTCATAATGAATAAGAATATATGGACACGGAAGACCTGATCCTAGACTTAACTCTCTCAGATCCATGACTGCAAGGAAGGAGGGAGGCATTCTGAAAGTAGCCGAAAAAGGCCCAGGAGAATCCTTTCAGGATTTACCTTAAAAGAACTGCCGCTAGAGGGCAGCACAGTCAAGTCAAATATACTAAATCTGGTTTAGCTCGAGGCCGTTTGAGAATCATGTTTTCCCTAAAGTGGCTGCAAACATTCCTAAAACCACACACCTAAAGCAGTTGAAACCCATGGAGGCCAACTCTTTGTTGGCAGGCAAGGGGCAACAGTGCTAGATAGGGGGATTACCCCACCTTAGTAGTGGTAATGCAGTGTTTTTTAAAATACTTTTTTGGGTAACTGTATCGCCATGGCCTATGCTCTTATGAGTCTTCCCAATGACCATGCAGATAGACCAGGTACCCAGATTGAGGACCACTGTTGTAGAGGAAACCCTGGACATCCATATCTTGATGTCAGCAACTGACAGGTCATCCTTGGCCAGGATCAGGTCGTCCAGGGTGACGTCGTCGGCTACAGTCATCCTGCTGGCGTGGATGTTGAAGATCCTCCTCTTGGTCTTCTCATCAGGCAGAGGGAACTCTATCTTTCTGTCAATACGACCTGGAAAAAAAACATAGGGAAGGGGGTGAGGGGCATGGAATATCAAAGCGAGGGAATGGCCGTTCGGTTCTACTCATTCTGATTCTAGAACAGAATACTTATTGACATTGACTCAACACTGTGGGAAGAAAAGAAAGACGCCTTGCTCAAATGGCTTCAGTGAATGTTGTTTCCTTTAAATCAGAGTTTTGTAAAGTCCTCTGAGAGCTCCATCCGTTGTTCGCTCAAGGTCAAGAGGTCAGTTCCACAGATGGAGCTCAGAAGGAGGAAATTAATCTGCATTCATTTTATAGGAGAATCTCGATCCTCAATATACACTTCAACTGAGGTCGTTTTATCCCTGTCTAAGAGTCCCGCTCTACCGGTCGATTTTAATATGATACACGATACAAAAATAGGCTCTATCTTTCAGATACTCATGAGAGAGAGCATCTTACCAGGTCTGATGAATGCAGGGTCTAGGGTCTCTATCCTGTCGGGGGCCATGATCACCTTGACATCTCCTCTGGAGTCAAAACCGTCCATCTGGTTGAGCAGCTCCAACATGGTCCTCTGGATCTCCCTCTCTCCTCCAGAGTCAGACTCATATCTACACATGGAGAGAAAAACAATGTTTAGTCACACCTAAAGGGAAGAGAAACAGTAGTTGGCACATTCCCAAATCAACAAGTCAGATCCAGTAATTGTCAATATGGTTGGATTTGGTTGGTATAAGCAAAATGGTTCAACTTTCACCAAGCCTATCAGAGGGCAAGGTGGAGCTATTAAACAGGGGCGGCAGGGTAGCCTAGTGGTTAGAGCGTTGGATTGGTAACCAGAAGGTTGCAAGTTCCAACCCCCGAGCTGACAAGGTACTAATCTGTCATTCTGCCCCTGAACAGGCAGTTAACCCACTGTTCCTAGGCAGTCATTGAAAATAAGAATTTGTTCTTAACTGACTTGCCTAGTTAAAAATAAAAAAACAACCTTGCTATGCCTATTCCTATCATTTAAAGCTACAATATGTAACTTTTGGGGCGGCCTGACCAAATTCACATAGAAACGTGTATTATAGAGCAGGGCTATTACAATAAGGTACTTAATTGTTAAACAGAAATTATTTAATATAAAAACTACTGCATTGGGCCTTTAAATGACATAATTTAAGAACGTGGTTGTAGTAAGTACCGTTTAGTGCCGATGGCGTCTATCTCGTCGATAAAGACGATAGATGGTGCCTGTTCCTCGGCCCACTCTGAACAGCTCTCGGACCAGCTTGGGCCTGTCTCCCTGGTACTTCTGGATCAGCTCTGAGCCAACCACACGCAGGAATGTAGCTGATGTCTGGTTGGCCACCGCCTTGGCCAGCAGGATCTTACCTAACACACAGAGAGAAGCACAGGCACACAAACATATTAGCAGAGACGCACAAACAGGCACAGGTATGCACGTACTCAGGGTGGGTGAGGGGCAGCTCCACGGACTCCTACAGAACAACAGCGTCACAGTCAGAAGCAGACTGAATTATTTTAGGAAAACAGTCCTAATGTTGGGAAGAAAACAGCCGTACGTTGTCCCCCAGAGTCACGTTTGTTTATTTTGCAAGCTATAGCACACAATATTTGACATAAAGTAGGTTTTTAAAAAAGGACTATAGGGTTCTGTATGCTTCCGTGTTTTTTTTTTTGCCAAGGAAAATCTGGAATCTCGATACCGGTATCCTAACAAACAGTGAATGACTACAGGCTGTCCAGAGAGTGTCCAGAGAGTCTAGTATAGGCTATTTACATAACGTGGTACTCATCTCATTTCGGATAAAATGCTTAAAATACTTACTAAGCAGTTACAAGGTATGCCGTTTAGTGGAGTCCTCTTCTTGTACCTTGATCTCCTGGATCTGGCTGTCCTGTCCTCCTATGTCAGCGCAGGTCTCCTGAGGGGCCTTCTCCACCTTCCTCACCGTGACCAGGGGATCAGTGTCGTCCATCAGGACACCAATCACGGCATGGACCTAGAGGACAGACACGGATCAGAGAATAGGGACAGAGTCAGTCAACGTCACTCACTACTCAACCCAAACATAATAATAAATACTTTTCCCACCAAACGAATGAAATTTGCTTTGGACACATTTTTGTCATTTAGCAGACGCTCGTATCCACAGTTAGTGCGTAAAACCTATACCCTTTTCACACTATTGTTCTGACCGAACCAAACTATGCCGATTCAGATATTTTTTCCCACATTGTCCTTTTCAGAACGTTTCCAGCAACTATGCTGGATGCATAACCACGCCAGCCCAGTACAGCTCGGTTTGACTCGGCTCAGTAGTGCAAAAAGCCCTATAAAATATGTTTTGTGTAGCTTGTGGTTGAGTAGTATAGAGCACATAAAGGTAACTGTCAAATTAAAAGGAACCACTTGAGTAAATAAAGGATACAAATATATTGAAAGCAGATGCTTCCACACAGGTGTGGTTCCTTAGTTAATTAAGAAATGAACATCCCATCATGCTTAGGGTCATGTATAAAAATGCCCAGTTGCCCATTATTTTGTCTGCAATGGCTAGAAGAGATCTCAGTGACTTTGAAAGGGGGCCTCAAAGGAGCCTCGTGGGTTTAAAGGGTGTGTGTGTCTCAGTCACCAGATCTCAACCCAATTGAACACTTATGGGAGATTATGGAGTAGCGCCTGAGACAGTGTTTTCTACCACCATCAACAAAACACCAAATTATTTAATTTCTCGTGGAAAAATAGTATCAGATCCCTCCGATAGAGTTCCAGACACTTGTAGAATCTATGCCAAGGCGCATTGAAGCTGTTCTGGCTCGTGGCGGCCCAACATCCTATTAAGACACTCTATGTTGGTGTTTCCTTTATTTTGGCAGTTACGTGTATATATTTCAGCACCTTGTGGTTGAGTAGTACGTAACAGCTATATGTCAGTACCTTGGGGTTGAGTAGTACATAGTTCTGAGCGATTAACCAACATTTCAGTTATTTTTTAAATATATATAGTCGGCTCAATTATTTGAATTCCATTTCGTTCCTTTTTTTTCTGGGAGCTTAATGCGCACAATGTGCAGTTTCTCTAGAGATAAATCAGATCAAGCCCGAACTGTGCGATGTAGTAAGGAGTTACCAACAGGCCAATATTCTACATAGTTTAGCGCAGAAAACTTGGTAAATGACAACAACCATAATGTATCGCACGCCTACTAGTCCGGCCTGTGTGTTTCTTTGAAGCCCGCTACGTTAGCTTAGTGTGGGACAGAGAGAGAAGACAAGAGGGATAGAGAGCAGTTGCTTCCCAAAGTATCTCTACTTGAAAATACATGCTCTAAGTGGTCGATAGTTGGCATTCAGCAGTCATTAAAAAAAGTATGCCTTATTTACTTTAAAGAACTACTAAAATAGTGATTTTGTCAGACAGCATAGGCAGCAGCACTATAAAGACTAGATGACTTGGAATGAAATAATACAGTCATCAAATAAAAACAAATGCAACATACACAGCAACTGATATATATATATATATATATATATATATATATATATATATATATATATATTTTAAAGTAATGTGAATAAATGGTTAATGAGTGAAAAGCAGTAATGTCACTGCCATCATGGGACTTGTATTCATTGTTTTATTCTGTGTTGTTACAGCATTCAACCCACATAATGCATATAATGTCAAAAATGATTGAACCAACCTTGTAGGACAGAGCAGATATGTCAGTACCTTGTGGTTGAGTAGTACTGATCAGATAAACACCTTCCTAATATTAATATAGGCACTTCAATCATTTCTCTTGTCCATTCCCCCTCTGAATGGCACACATACACAATCCATGTCTCAATTGTCTCAAGGCTTAAAAATCATTCTATAACCTGCACATCCTCCCCTTCGTCTACACTGATTGAAGTGGATTTAACAAGTGACATCAATAAGGGACCCTAGCTTTCACCTGGATTCAGCTGGTCAGCATATGTCATGGAAAGAGCAAGTGTCCTTAATGTTCAGTACACTCAGCGTATGTTCATACCTTGTGGTTGAGTAGTACAGAGCAGATATACACTGAGGAAAAAGATCAACACAACACGTAAAATGTTGGTCCCATGTTTCATCAGCTGACATAAAAGATTGGCAAACATTCCATTTGCAAAAAAACGTATTTCTCTCAAATGTCCCTGTTAGTGAGCATTTCTCCCTTGCCAATATAATCCATCCACCTGACAGGTGTGGCCTGTCAAGAAGATGATTAAACAGCATGATCATTATACAGGTGCACCTTGTGCTGGGGACAATCAAAGGCCACTCTAAAATGTGCAGTTCTGTCACACAACAGAAGTTCTGAGGGAGCGTGTAATTGGCATACTGACTGCAGGAATGTCCACCAGAGCTGTTGCCAGAGAATTGAGTGTTCTCTACCATTAGTTGCCTCCAACGTTGTTTTAGAGAATTTGGCAGTACGTCCAACCGGCCTCACAACCGCAGATCACATGTATGGCGTTGTGTGGGCGAGCGGTTTGTTGATGAACGTTGTGAACAGAGTGTCCCATGGTGGCAGTGGGGTTATGGTATGGGCAGGCATAAGCTACGGACAACACAATTGCATTTTAGATACTGTGACGAGATCCTGAGGCCCATTGTCGTGCCATTCGTGATTTCTTCAGACAGTATGAAATGTAACTCAGTAAAATCTTGGAAATTGCTGCATGCTTCGTTTATATTTTTGTTCAGTATATGTCAGTACCTTTTGTTTGTGTAGTACGAAGCAGAGATATGTCAGTATCTAGTGGTTGAGTAGTACGGAGCAGAAATATATATACATACACATACACACACGTAACTGCCAAAATAAAGGAAAAACCAACATAATGGCATATGCCATGGCATATGGCTTACATCATTTTCATGCTCATCAAACTATTCAGTGACCACTCGTGCCCTGTGGATCGGGGCATTGTCATCCTATGGGGGCATTGCCAGGGTAGCCAAAACAATGTCCTGCCCAGCATTTGTATACATGATCCTAAGCATGATGGGATGTTAATTGCTGAATTAACTCAGGAACCAAATATGTGTGGAAGCACTTGCTTTCAATACACTTTGCATCCCTCATTTACTCAAGTGTTTCCTTTATTTTGTCAGTTACCTGTATCTCGATGGTCTACTCAGTACCGCCTGTTTCTCCTCCTGGGGTTTAAAGGAATATAGCATTATATGTAATGTAGTATTATATATCTCCATGTTCAGTACTTCCTGTTTCTCTTCCAGGGGTTTCATCTACTCCTGGTTCCTGATAAACTCCTCCATCAGCAGGTAGTCTTTGATCCTCTCCTGCTTCAGCAGCTTCAGCCTGCAGTGGGTGTGAGGGGTGACTGTAGAGGGAGATACAATACATTATCACTATAGTTTTTCTTGACAAGCGAGTGAGTGAGAAATGACATAGCTAGAGAGTTAGGAATGATGCAGAGACAGATACTAGATATTAAGCCGATGGGTCCGTTTTAAAGAGAGATTCGAAGTGAGATGACATAACAACGTTACCCAAAGGTAGCTTGCTAGCCGCATCAGGTCCCATGCTTTTTTTCGTCCCCTTCCCAACTCTGGTGAGGATGGGAGGCTCATACTTCTTCTTCTCCAATAAACATATGATATGGTTACATGGTTAGTGACAGTAGAATAAAACAGGTTAACACAGACATCTGAAAGATCCAGGTGAGGAGATGTGGTTGTCAGAGGCTCTGGTTGTTGCCATGTCCTTCTCACATTGTCATCCTTCTTGCCTCTTCCTTGGCCCCCACTCTGGCTTTGATCCTGAAATTATAAACACAACACATTAGCTAAGTTAGCTAGCTAGATATCCTGTTTAACCTTGAACAAGACTTAGTGTTGGTAGACTTTATTGGCTAACTAGCTAGTTAACGTTACTTCAGCTATTTAGCTGCTGACGGGTTATTTGAGTTGACCACAGACTCAACATGGAGTACTAAATGCTTAGGATGATTAAGTTAGTCATCACAGCAATTTATTTCCTGATTGGGGTGTCAGCATGAAAGCTAGCTGCCGCTACCGGCAAACAACGCTGTAACTTTATTCAATGTAAGACGAGCTACTGTACTGTTAGCTAGCTAACACATTGCTTAACTTAGCTGACAATTTTATTTGTATTTTTTTATTTCACCTTTCATTTAACCAGGTAGGTTAGTTGAGAACAAGTTCTCATTTACAACTGAGACCTGGCCAAGATGAAGCAAAGCAGTGCGACACAAACAACAACACAGAGTTACGAAGGGAATTAACAAGCGTACAGTCAATAACACAATAGAAAAAAAAGAAAGTCTATATAGAGTGTGTGCAAATGGCATGAGGAGGTAAGGCAATAAATAGGCCATAGTAGCAAGTAATTACATTTTAGCAAATTAACACCGGAGTGATAGATGTGCAGATGATAATGTGCAAGTAGAAATACTGGTGTGCAAAAGAGCAGAAAAGTAAATAAAAACAATATGGGGATGAGGTAGGTAGATTGGATGGGCTGTTTACAGATGGGCTATGTACAGCTGCAGCGATCGGTTAGCTGCTCAGATAGCTGATGTTTAAAGTTAGTGAGGGAAATATAAGTCTCCAGCTTCAGCGATTTTTGCAATTCGTTCCAGTCATTGGCAGCAGAGAATTGGAAGGAAAGGCGGCCAAAGCAGGTGTTGTCTTTGGGGATGACCAGTGAGATAAAGCTGCTGGAAAACGTGCTACGGGTGGGAGTTGTTATCGTGACCAGTGAGCTGAGATAAACTGGAGCTTTACCTAGCAAAAACTTATAGATGACCTGGAGCCAATGGGTCTGGCGACGAATATGTAGCGAGTGCCAGCTGACGAGAGCATACAGGTCGCAGTGATGGGTGGTGTATGGGCTTGGCACTGTGATAGACTGCATCCAGTTTGCAGAGTAGAGTGTTGGAGGCTATTTTGTAGATGACATCACCGAAGTTGAGGATCGGTAGGATAGTCAGTTTTACGAGGGTATGTTTGGCGGCGTGAGTGAAGGAGGATTTGTTGCGCAATAGGAAGCCGGTTCTAGATTTAATTTTGGATTGGAGGTGTTTAATATGAGTCTAGAAGGAGAGTTTACAGTCTAGCTAGACACCTAGGTATTTGTAGTTGTCCACATTTTCTAACTCGTGAGTAGTGAGGCTAGTCGGGCAGGCGGGTGCGGGCAGCGAATTGTTGAAAAGCATGCATTTAGTTTTACTAGCGTTTAAGAGCAGTTGGAGGCCACGGAAGGAGTGTTGTATGGCATTGAAGCTCGTTTATAGGTTTGTTAACACAGTGTCCAAAGAAGGGCCAGAGGTATACAGAATGGTATCGTCTGCGTAGAGGTGGATCAGGGAATCAGTAAGAGCGACATCGTTGATATATACAGAGAAAAGAGTTGGCCAGAGAATTGAACCCTGTGGCACCCCCATAGAGACTGCCAGAGGTCCGGACAACAGGCCCTCCGATTTGACACACTGAACTCTGTCTGAGAAGTAGATGGTGAACCAGGCAAGGCAGTCATTTGAGAAACCAAGGCTGTTGAGTCTGCAGATAAGAATGTGGTTATTGACAGAGTTGAAAGCCTTGGCAAGGTCGATGAAGACGGCTGCACAGTACTGTCTTTTATTGATGGTTATGATATCGTTTAGTACCTTGAGTGTGGCTGAGGTGCACCCGTGACCAGCTCGGAAACCGGATTGCACAGCGGAGAAGGTACGGTGGGATTCGAAATGGTCAGTGATCTGTTTATTGACTTGGCTTTCGAAGACTTTAGAAAGGCAGGGCATGATGGATATAGGTCTGTAACAGTTTGGGCCTAGAGTGTCACCCCCTTTGAAGAGGGGGATGACTGCGGCAGCTTTCCAATCTTTAGGGATCTCGGATGATACGAAAGAGAGGTTGAGCAGACTGGTAATAGGGGTTGCAACATTTTAGAAAGAGAGGGTCCAGATTGTCTAGCCCAGCTGATTTGTACGGGTCCATGTTTTGCAGCTCTTTCAGAATGTCTGCTATCTGGATGTTTGGTGAAGGAGAAGCTGGGGAGGCTTGGGAAGTTGCTGTGTGGGTGCGGAGCTGTTGGCCGGGGTTGGGGTAGTCAGGAGGAAAGCATAGCTAGCCATAGAGAAATGCTTATTGGAATTCTCGATTATCGTGGATTAATCAGTGGTGACAGTGTTACCTAGCCTCAGTGCAGTTGGCAGCTGGGAGGAAGTGCACTTATTCTCCATGGACTTTACAGTCTCCCAAAACTTTTTGTCGTTAGAGCTACAGGATGCAAATTTCTGTTTGAAAAAGCTAGCCTTTGCTTTCCTGACTGACTGCGTGTATTGGTTCCTGACTTCCTTGAAAAGTTTAATATCGCGGGGACTATTTGATGCTAGTGCAGTCCGCCACAGGGTGTTTTTGTGCTGGTTGAGGGCAGTTAGGTCTGGAGTGAACCAAGGGCTATAACTGTTCTTAGTTCTAAATGTTTTGAAAGGGGCATGCTTATTTAACATGGTGAGGAAATTACTTTTAAAGAACGACCAGGCATCCTCGACTGACGGGATGAGGTCAATAGCCTTCCAGGATACCCGGGCCAGGTCGATTAGAAAGGCCTGCTCGCAGAAGTGTTTTAGGGAGCTTTTGACAGTGATGAGGGGTGGTGGTTTGACCGCGGACCCACAGCAGATGCAGGCGATGAGGCAGTGAGGCAGTTCCTTAATAATTTGTGTGAGATTGAGGGCATCTAGCTTAGATTGTAGGATTTCCGGGGTGTTAAGCATATCCCAGTTTAGGTCACCTAACAGAACGAACTCTGAAGATAGATGGGGGGCAATCAATTCACATTTTGTGTCCAAGGCACAGCTGAGAGCTGAGGAGGTCTATAACAGCTGGCAACAGTTAAAGACTTATTTCTGGAGAGATTAATTTTTACAATTAGAAGCTCGAACTGTTTGGGCATTGACCTGGAAAGAATGACAGAACTTTGCAGGCTATATATGCAGTCGATTGCAACTCCTCCCCCTTTGGCAGTTCTATCTTGACGGAAAATGTTGTAGTTGGGGATGGAAATCTCAGAATGTTTGGTGGCCTTCTTAAGCCAGGATTCAGACACGGCAAGGACATCAGAGTTGGCGGAATGTGCTAAAGCAGTGAGTAAAACTAACTTAGGGAGGAGGCTTCTGATGCTAACATGCATGAAACCAAGGCTTTTTCGGTTACAGAAGTCAACAAATGAGAGTGCCTGGGGACACACATTGCCTGGGTTAACCTCCTCATCACCCGAGGAACAGAGGAAGAGTAGGATGAGGGTACGGCTAAAGGCTATCAAAACTGGTCGTCTAGTGCGTTGGGGACAGAGAACAAAAGGAGCAGATTTCTGGGCGTGGTAGGATAGGTTCAGGTTCATAATGTACAGACAGGGGTATGGTAGGGTGCAGGTACATTGGAGGTAAACACAGGCAGTGAGTGACGATAAGAGAGGTTGCATCTCTGGACGCAGTTATGTGTGGGAGGTGGGACAAAGGAGGCTCCGCAATAAACTAAAACAATGATAACTATCCTAAACAACAGTATACAAGGCATATTAACATTTGAGAGAGACATAAAGCGAGGCATAAAGCAATCACAGGTGTTGATTGGGAGAGCTAGCTAAGACAACAATGGGTAAGACAACAACAGCGAATCAGCTAAGACAACAACAACAGGTAAAATGGCGATGAATGGTCAGAGAGGGTCAGTTAACTACACACAGGGCCTGAGTTCGAGGCTGGGGCGGACAGATAAACAAAAAATATGGAGTACCGTGATTAATTAACAGTCCAGCAGGCATCAGCTATGTAGCCAAGTGATCATAGGGTCCAGTGAACAGCAATAGATGAAACAGGGAAGCCTCTGGGTAGTCGTCACTACCTTGCAAGCGGGAGACACGGCGTTTAAAGTTAGCAGGCCGGGGCTAGGAGAAGCTCCTGCTCTGACGTCCAGCAAAGGCCGGTTGTGGGCACAACAGATGGAGTTACATCGGCAGACCAGTCCTGGTGGAACGGCGGGCTCCGTGTCGACAAAGGGTCCAGGCCAGTTGGTGAAAGAGGTATTGTAGCTGTAGTAATTTTGTTTGCTGGCCGGGAGATGCGCCTGGCTGAGGGTTTTTAATTAGGTTTTTATACAGCCAATGTGTTTCGAAAATATAAAAACTACACCAAATCTCATTTTCTGTATAAAAAAAACCAGATCTCTAATATCAAGCTACACAAATTGGAAGCTAATGTTAAATCCTTGTACTACTTAATCAAAACATGAGCCATAAATACATTTGCTTGTTCACTTACGCATTTAATTGATTTTTTTAACAAAAAAAGATAAGGCCTCGTTGACCTACAAGTCTCCCCTCATAAGGTACATTTGTCACAGAAATATAAAATATGAGCAATTCATTTGTCATACAATAGCATGACTCATACAACTAAATAGATGGTAATTTAGTGGATGGGCCATAATAGCATTGCTTTGGTAAAGCAAATTTACAAGGTTAGCTAGGAAACTAGCTTTACTTTGTTACATTGAATTGCAATTATCGTCATTAGTATGAATATTACATAGTAGGAACCTAAGTTTCCATCAGTGTTTCCCTGTGCCCTAATTACGGAGGGGCAAGTCAGAAAGTATAAAAGTGCCCCTTAGCAGTTGATGGTTGGACAACTAAATGCATAGCAGATGGTGGTGGGCTTGGAAAGGAGTTTCATAGAGTTTGAATAGCTAAAAGGACCTGGGGATAGTGGATGACTGTAGGTTGAGTACAGGGCGTTGTGTACAGGTTGAGTACATAGGAAGAGGCAAGAAAGAGATTTAGACTTGGAAAAGTGGAATATTCTCAGAGTTGGTAATTGGTTAAGGAAAAATGATTGGGAGATGAGGTGAGGTTGAAAAGACTGAGGGAGACAGAGGATGGGTGGTAATCTATTGAATCCAGTAATAACAAGGCAGAGGGTATGTCAAGGAAGATTGGTGTCAAGTTTAGAGTGATCTGGATGCCAGTTCGAGTTCTGGAGGTGAAATGGAAGAGGTGGAAGGTGTGGTGAGGAGCTCGGAGCCTGAGCTTTGCATAGATGGATACCGTTATGATAGAGATACATTTGGTCCAGTGAGAGCGATATTTTTATTTTTTAAGAGGGTGGATCCATGCTTTTAGGCTGATCCATGGGTGGACTCAGGTTTTGTGGAAAATATGGTGGGTTCTGTTGAGTCAGTGAAGGGAACCTGAAGTGGACTTGTGATGTTTCTTCAGATCAGGGAGAGCAGGCGCTCTGTGTGACGTAACTTGGGGAAGACCTGTATCTTGCTTTACGCTTAGGTATAGGGCACCATTGAAGGGAGTGATTTCTGGGGTAGTGTTAAGTGTGGAGGTGGAGCAATTGCAGTTGAAGATTTCATGTGTTTGTGACGCCCCCTACGTTTGGTGCGACACAGATCTGGTGGAGAGTGTGGTGAAACAGATATTTTGAGCTGTGAATGAGTCTTTAACTGATAAAGTAATGTTAGGATATGAGTTAGGATGTTAGAGCTTTTGTCCTGGATCCACTGCCTAGAATGCCAGCATCCCGGAGTCGCCTATTCATTGTTGATATTGAGACTGGTGTTTTGCTGGTACTATTTAATGAAGCTGCCAGTTGAGGACTTGTGTGGCGTCTGTTTCTCAAACTAGACACTCTAATGTACTTGTCCTCAGTTGTGCCCCTGGGCCTCCCACTCCTCTTATTCTGGTTAGAGACAGTTTGCCCTGTTCTGTGATGGGAGTAGTACACAGCGTTGTACGAGATCTTCAGTTTCTTGGCAATTTTTCACATGGAATAGCCTTCGTTTCTCAGAACAAGAATAAACTGACAAGTTTCAGAAGAAAGGTCTTTGTTTCTGGCCATTTTGAGCCTGTAATTGAACACACAAATGCTGATGCTCCAGATACTCAACTAGTGTCAAGACCCGGTTACGTACTCGGGTCTCCGGTGTGAGAAACAGTCACTTAGCAAACTGAGCCACTAATAGTCGGCAGAACCCAGAAGATGAGGCAGACACAGCAGTACTTGGGACGGTGTTTTAATAAAGTAAAAAGGAAAGTTCTTCAGGCAAAAATATAAATCCACAACATCAAAAGTAATTCCAAGAGAAAAAGGTAATCCTCCAGGTCAAAAGGTAAATCCACAAGGTGGTAGGTACAGCAGGAAAAAGCCTCAAAAGATAATCAAAAATAAATAAACGAGAACAAAAACAGAGTACCACGAGAGTCCAACTGGAGTAACAAATGTTCACAGCATCGCTGGGGGTGGGTGCTGACATTCAAACACAGAGCAAAGAACTGAGGAATACATTCAAGGGAAACGAGGCACAGGTGCAAATAATAACTGGAAACAAGGGAAAACAAAAGTGTCAAAAAGCACAATGGGGGCATCTAGTGGCCAAAACCGGAACAACCCTGGCCAAATCCTGACAAGTTTTATTGCTTCTTTAATTAGAACAAAAGTTTCCAGCTAACATAATTGCAAAAGGGTTTTCTAATGATCAATTAGCCTTTTAAAATGATAAACTTGGATTAGCTAACACAACGCGTCATTGGAACACAGGAGTGATGGTTGCTGATAATGGGCCTCTGTACGCCTATGTAGATATTACATAAAAAAATCTGCAGTTTTCAGCTACAATCGTCATTTACAACATGAACAATGTATCACTGTATCTCTGATCAATTTGATGTTATTTTCATGGACAAAAAAATTAGCTTTTCTTTCAAAAACAAGGTCATTTCTAAGTGACCCCGAACTTTTGAACGGTAGTGTATGTTTCAGTAAGCTTGGCTTCTTAGCGTTCAGAGCAATGGTTATCAACTGTACTGCAGAGATGGAACGTAAGTCACAGAAAATAGATGTGGTGGCAGCTGCAGAGACTTCAGAAGTTTTCACAGGGTGTGTTGAGTGGTAGTGTCCCGTCCTCTAAGGTCGTTGCCCTAGGGTAGGATCAGATAGGGTTAAAGTAGTGGAATAATATGGTGGGTTTTAAAGAGTGTAGGGTAATAAAAAAATGAACATAATGTTTTATTTGTCCCAGTTCCCCATTTTGTATCACACAGTGTAATGGCTTTATTCTATAGTTCAGTCCGGGGCGGTAATGCAACATATTGGATGCCAACCACCGTTAAACCCCACCGAAGAAGTTTGCAGTTGAAGGCAGGTGGAGAAAATGGCAGAAGCAGGTTTACAGTAGAGCTCAAATCTAATGGCGGTGGAATCGAGGAAGATTTGACTTTTGTCCAAAAGAATGGAACACTGAGCAAAGTTCTGGTGGAAAACAGAACCTAGGGTTCTGCTCATATCCCCTCTTATCTTGTATGGTTTTTTAAAAGATGAACAGTGCTCAATAGCAAACTTCACGAATTCATTTGGGATATCCAAAGTGGCGGATTAAGTGAAAGCTGTGAGGATCAAAAAGAGTGGGCTTGTTCAGATTTTTTGTATTTCAGCAGAACAGAAAAGGCATGTTGCTTCTCACCGGATTCGAGTAATATGCCGTGTCTTGCGTAGCTCTTCGGAGTAGGGCACCTCTCAATGGGTTAATATCTGCCGTCTCGTGGGAAGTCGATGTTGCTCTAATGAAGAATATCCCAGGTGTGGTCAACACAAGTCGGATGAATCGTGTGGTGAATGGAAACAATGAAAAGAGGCTGTGAAAAGGGTTGAGGGACCGAGTTGTTCAGAAAGTTCATTGGTGGTAGAGTTTGCCTCTCACCAGCAAGACCCAGAAACTTTACATGTAAAAAAAAAGTGGAGTTTGTGGCCAAAGTGGAAAATAAATCCAGAATGATTGACGTCATCGTGTCTACGGCAGAGCGGTTCCTGGAATTACAAGAATTCTCAGCGGAGGAGTTACATGGAGAATTGTCTCAGGCAGTACCACCCTCAGGCCCCAGAACCTGAGTAGAGAATTATGTTTGCTTTTTTGACTGTGGGATGATATTTGTTACACTCTTTATTTTTAGTGTGGATTAATGACTCACACCTGTCCAGTTGGTGGTGACAATGCACTTCATAGGTTGTAGTCTGCCAATCAACCTTGAATAAGAAGAGAACATTTGTACCTGGAATTTAGCAGAGTGTGCTGTCTCGAACCATGCTGTTTTGAAGAACTGTTTGTGTGTGGAAAAAGTTATAGGTAGCGAGCTAAAGCATTGTATCTGCTTTAGTTTTTGAGATTATCAGTTTTTACATAGTGTATATTTATTTATTCGGAACACATTTCCACTGTTGGCAATGTCAATTCTTGCCCTTTTTTCTAAATACTTTTATGTTTGTTAGCTGGACAGGCAAACACTGGCAAGTACTAAGCAACAAACCAATCAACACAGTGAGTCACCTACTATCCAGGTACCATCTCTGCTGATCACGTCTGTCTATCACGTTCTCCGTATCTAAGGTACTAAACACAGCTGTTGACAGTTCGAGAGAGAACTCCGTCCGAACAAACTGCTAAGTCTTTTTTAATATCTGTATTCTATTTAGTTATAGAACAATAACTCCCAACTTTACATAAAACACTGCTATAGATTCTAAAACTAACCTGGTATTGGCAATACTTTCATCGTTCTCAAGTCTGGAAAACAGTTATCTAATAAAGGCCTGTGTCCAGTTGCAGGTGTTTCTACAAACACCAGAGAAAATCCATGTTTTGTATTGAGTGAGCTATATCCCTCTTGTATATGTGTGTAGATCTTTGTTTTGGAAGCACTGTGGGCACGCTGTCATTTACTTCTACATGTGACTGAGGCTGCATCGCATAGAAAGGACTAGTTCCGGCAATGATGCTGGGGAATTCTAGATGTGCGGCAGCTAAGATGGCGAGGAACCTCCTCGCGCAGTACACACATGGATTTACTATCTCTCCTCTCTTGTGTCCTGCTCCCAGAGATCAACCAAGTACTATTTACCAAGCATTGGCGCATCTGATTCACTCACCTGTGAGGAGAACCATCCTAATTTAATTTGAACTAGCCCTCCTGTCACTATTAGACATCGCGACCACATGCATTTGCCTGTTGTCTTTTCTTTGGAGATTTTGTCTTACAAATTCTACACAGTCTAGTGCATTTTGGAGTAGAAGAACACCCACTACAGATACACATGCTTGTTAGAGCATCTCAAAGACCAGGTTACAAACAGATTATGTTTTACCATTGTAACATGAAGTGACGAGAATCCTATTGTCGATGTCAGGAGCCCAGGCTTTTGCCGTAGATGGTGGAGTTCTCGGTCTCCGGACCACACCATTTTTAAGATTGCATTCCACTACGGCACTTCTTTCTTTATATCGGTTGGCTACATTGGTGACCAGGGTGGGATCCTTTCGATACACCTATGGGGCCTGGGCACACTCCTTCTAGAGAGGAGGAATACTGAAGCATGCATTGATGACAGTTCTACAGTCTCCATCAGAGGTCCAGCCTTTTGGCGTAGATGGTAATGCTCTCATTTCTGGACTGCAACGTCATAACATTGTACCCCCCATGGCATGAATCTCTCTCTCTCTCTCTATAAATTGATTGGTAGGCTACACTATATTTAGAAACCTTTGCTATTTGTCTCCGTACTCATTAAATGGTGAAACACTATTTGTGACGGTGTTCTTATTTGGAATGTATATGCATGAGACGTACAATATGGAAAACATGTCTCACACTCAGTCACAGTCAGTAGAATAATGAATGAATGGACCAGAATTTGGGGACATCAACTTTTTGTAAAGTTAGTTAGGCTAGTAATGTAAACCACCTAAATCTATTCTCATTCTGAACATTTAGTATTTGAAACATAAACATTGATTTCCCAACTGCTGTTTCTATAATCCTGCAGGCTCTTCATCATTCTCCATACCTTATATTCCAATGGATCCAACATTATTCATGCCCACCATGGTATTGGGCAGCTGCTGATATTTGAGAACTCATCTGGTTTAGAAATCAAACTCTGGTCATCTTGCACATAGGATACAGTACATTGTGCCTAGCTGTTTTTAAGAGAATATTGTATTGCAAGCTATACTATATGTGTAGGATATGCTGTGTTGGCTAATATTCATGTGCAGCTGTCATTTTTAAACCTCCATTCTAGCATACATGACACACATCTATCTGCGTACATGCTTTTATTTGGGTTTGCAAGGTATATGATTTAATGTTTCTTTAAGCCTGCAGCTATTTACTTGAAATGAAACAAATAATCATGACAAAACATGGTTCGAAAAATGTAATTGACTGACAGAGAGACAGCTAATGAAACATTAGCCTCCTGAGCAGGCACATTGACGTTTACAGTAGCTGGCTAGGCTAGTCAAACTAACATTGGATAACTTTCAATAAATTGGTAAAATGGTCAACGGAGTGGCGTCTTCGTAAGATCAAGACAATTCATATTGCATGCTGCATATTTCAAGTGCACTCGAAAACATATGTATCTTATTTCAGTCTTTGGGAGCTCATCACACACAGACAGACAGCAGCTTGAGTTTTCACCAGGCTCTGTTTACATCTTAGGAGCAGGCCATTGGCTGCATTGAACACAAGGGGTATGTACAGGAGTTCTGATTGGTTCCAAGTTTAGCAGTTTGGTGTTGAAATATACATTTTTATGATAAAATGTGCAAGAATTGAAGGCGCTAACAAATGTTATTGCCATAAGAATGTTTTACTGTCATAAACAAAAAAATCAGCTCCTCTCTCGATTGGGATTGATCAACTTCATGTTCTTTGGCTTTGACCCCCAATCTATTATACCGATTTATGACTTCCTCTTGGCACATACTGTAACAAAAAAGTGGATTAAATGTTTGGAAGCGGAATATCTGATTATTCTTTGCTTCTTTTCCAGGCATTGATTTGGAGTGAAAGCCTGATGTGACTTTATTTACTCGACTAGGCCTATGCATTGAATTGAGATGATGACTCACAGATACCGTATGTTAATCATACTGTATCCTAATTCACTTCTACCCAATAGCCGCATGGGAGCTCTCATAAGCCATTGAGATAATGCACAACTCCCACCATTTCTCTCAGCTCTCTGCGCTCACCCTCATTCGCACATGCTTCATAATGGGATTGTGATTGATATACTTATTGTTGCAGCAATTTACTCCTATTCACATAATGACTTAGGTTTTACTAATCGAATGAATAAGCCAGTCGTTCTACGTCAGTCATCACCTCATGTGCATCTGTCTGGTCTAATTCAAGAGCCTTTGTAAGACTGTTTACCCCGGACAAGCATTAACCACACCAGACTCAAAATAGCCTATCTAGCTCTAGCATGTCAGCACCTTTTAACATTCTTGTTGTTACACGTGCAGGGACATTAGTTTCACAACCCCATGGCCCCAATAGGAAGAAAATCTCCAGTCTCTAGCTTTTCAACACCTCATCTCCATTTCGTCATATCTCAAGTCATCTGTATTTATGTTAGCTATATGTGTTTATCCAGTGTGGCGGCAGTGTTCTTGGGAATGGGCATAAAGGGAATAGTGAGTGGGCAGCCACTTAACACTCAACTCCAGCTAGGAACTCCACAAAGAGCCATTGTGGCTACATGTGATTTGACAAGAGCTTTGAATAACGCAGTGAGTCACCTTCTCTTCTCACACCTCCTGTTTGCTAGGCAGCGGTGAAGAGGCTCCCTCACCCTCTCTCTGCCTCCCTCCTGAGGGACAATAGCCAACTACTAGCCTCGGCTCCCAGGTCTCGCTCATGTTGGTGAAAGCCTGGTAGAGGCTAGTCAACTACTGTTCTCTCTGTGATAAAGTTAGTCCCAAACGGGACAACATACAAACAAGACCACCAGACAAGATCATTTCAGGCGTATCCATATTTTTTCTGTCACATTCTTGTCAGTACTCTACAGTTAGTTGTAATTTCTTTGTCAACAGTATAGTCACCCAATGATACATTGGTTGTTTCAAAATGGATGAAATTACAAAGTAGCAAAAACAAATCTGCTAGTGACAATAAGTAGCAGAGTTGTGTCATTTTCTCAATAATATACTGTACCACCGTTTCAAACCGTGACATGAAATTAGACATGAAATTATATCAGGTCACATTAATTTGCTGACTCATACTGTGGGCTATGCTGTATTCAGACCGCCACACCTGTTATACTGCTTCTCCACTGTAGTGCGTTATTAGAGGTAACAGGGAAGACATGATAAATGGGCTTTTTCTTTTCTCTACGGCTTTTCGGAATAACTAGCTGGGTATTGAGACATTCAGCACGAAAGCTCGCTGTGACGTAAATCTGTAGGAGTCTGTCTCACTAGCACCATGTATAATTTGAGCATCTTCTTCGGTGCGTTCAACAAGGCGTGTGAAGAGGCGTATGTCGCCCCTGCTCCAACCCAATCCATAATGTAGACTGTGATCTGAACAGTTCTGCTCTTCTCTCTCTCTCTCTCTCTCTCTCTCTCTCTCTGCTCATTACTGCTTTCTTTCCCCCAAACTGGCTCTCCTTTTCACAGATCTGTCCATTTCTACTTCTCCGTTTTCTCTTTCACCCAACCGGCCATTTTGTTTTCTCACAGATCCCTTTCTCACTTGTCTCTCTCTTTCTCTCGTTCCAGTTTCAGAATAGAACGAGAACATAACACCTCTGTCATGGAAAGAATGAGAAAAAGGCCCTGAAATAACCTTAGAGAGAGACTTGTTTTTCATAGCATTAATATGAGCATGCTGGCCAGGTCCAGATAGATATGGACAAAAGAGTGATACTTCATTGTTAGAGTCCGTCCGTATGCTGCTGCCTTATGGTGCTTCCACATAGTGTGGTGAAACAGCAAGATAACAGCCCTCTGATAATACGCTCTAAATTGGAATCTCTAAAGAATAGAATTCTGTTTTTCATTTTGGATAGAATAAATAGATATCCATTAGTTTGTAATGGTGCAGTGCTGTGCTGGGTGTTATTGTCTCAAACATAACAGATAACAAGTTCGAGGCGGCAGTGCAATAGAAAACCCATTACAGCTGATGAACATAACAAGTCTGTAGCCATAACCACTCAGACAGAAGCAGGATATTTAGACAGTGTTTCTGTTTGCCACACTCAGCTGTCTCTAAAAGTCTTGCCTGCCTTTTCATAAGGCTGTCTCCCCTTATAGATCGGTTGCGGTTTCTTACACACAGTGGAAATTCAGTATTTTTCTCAGAAGGCTACTTCCCCTGTAGGTGTTTTCTCTGAAAAGCAGGCGAGCGGTGGGTCTTCTTGATCAAGATGACAGTATAGGGTGTTTGTAGTCGTGGTGATGAGCAGTCTGTTGGCTAGCTGTTATTCGCTAGTGATATGAAGAATACCATAGGGTAGTTTGAAACCACTCAGCTACAATGTCTTTGGGTAGCTTTCTGCATTCTGTAGTGTCACCATGGAAACTGCCTCAGTAACTAACCACCAGATTCCAGCAGTAGCTACAGTTGGTTGTGATCCAGATGTGGGTGAAGGAGATGCGCGCACACCAACACACTCATGCACGCACGCACATAGACACTGCCTGATGAACCAGCATGCATCAGAGAAGAATGGGTGGCGGCAGGCAGAGTTCTCTTACAGTGGAACCTCGTTGCGGTATAGGTTGGTACTTCAGGTCAATTATTCTCCTGCGATGGACAGCTTGATTAAGTAGGGCAGACGTATTGTATTTCATTGTCCCTACAGTTATGAAACGGGAAACTTTCTGCACACTGAATGCCACTGCACATCCTTTCCCTTCGCATCTTGATTGGATGTGCGTGACATATTCTGAACTGATGTGGTCTGGCCAGGCTTTAGTCCATGGGGTCAATTATTCTCCTGGAATTGAGTTGGGTATTGTACATTTCTCTATTTGTTCAATTAAAACCAATGTATTTTTAGAGGAAGTCCTGATTTCTTGTGACTGTCTCTCTGGCCAGTCAATCAGTCTGACTTATGTGTATACGTAGGTGTAGGCCTATCTGTCCACGCTGGTCTCTGCCAGGCGGTTGTTCATGATGCCCAGGGCGCCCACCCCTCCGGAGAAGCCATTGTGGCGGGAGCTGGAGCTTGACTGGCGAGGGTGACCGTTAGCCATCTCTGACAGCTGCTTCTGCATGATGGCCAGGTTCACCTGATGAATGGAGAGAAACTAATTCATTACCAAATAAATGTAGAACAAGCGCTGGGTACAGCAATATAGCAGTAAAAACACATCTAATGATACAGCATCAACGTTTCCTGGAACGACCACACGGGCAGGAACCACGATTCGTTTGCACTTCACTTATGCAATTAAATGGCCGGATATAGAGGATCAGGGTACCAAACACTGCAGGATCTGAATCCGATAGGTATATGTGAACACGCCTCAAGTATTTCACATCTGCACAAAGTCTGATCTGGGAACAGCCGTAAACTGTAAGTAGTGGACACATACATGTTCATGTCTTCTCCTCACCTTATTGGCAGCCAAGAAGTCTTTCATGGAGATCATCTCTCCAGACATCCTCCGTCCGTCCGCCTCGCTGTCGTTCACCGCGTCCGTCTCGATGGACAGGTCCCGCCTGGCCCTCAGGTGTCCGGGCACTACCACGTTCCTGCGGGGGTGTCTGGGGTGCGGTTGGTGGCGCCCCCTCCCTGGGCAGCGACATGGCACCTCCAGCCTCCTCAGCAGCCAGTTCAGCACCTCAAAGTCCCAACATAAATGATCAATGGCGATGCTATAATAAAAGTCTTAGAGACTAAGCTTACATGACATTTTTCTGAATACAATTTTTTTTTTTACGATTCCAAAATGAATGGCTACAATAATAACTTTTATTCACAAGTGCTTTTCAAAACACCCAAAGTCACTACTTTACTTAATAAAATGAGCAAGTAACAATAACAACAATCCCACCGGGTTGATGATGATGCAGGCCATTATCAGGTCATTATTGTCAAAGAGTTTTTTATCCTCAATGACTTACCTGGTTAAACCAAAGGCAATAAGAGCTGAAGTATTATGAGCATATACCTGTTTGATGACGATGGAGATGACGTTGAACAGGGAGTAGATACAGCAAACTCCTGTCAGAATAAACAGGAAGTTACCCACCCGGTACGCCATCTGGCTCTCATTCCCCTCGTCGTACGCAAACATCTGGCTGCTCACCATGTCCCCAAACCCAATGGTGCTGAACGCTACGAAGCAGTAGTACAGAGAATCCAGGTAGCCCCAGCCTTCTACAGCAGAGTACATGGCCGAGGCACAGCAGGATACCAAGATGGCGGCGGCGCCCAGGATCAACATCACACAGTACACCGAGGGCTTCCACCCAGCCAGCCCCTCTCCCCTGCCGCCTCTTCCGCTGCCCTCGGAGAGGCGTCGGCGGCCATTTTGCGGAAGCATGGCCTTGCGAAGGTGGCGACGCTCGTGGCAGGACTTGAGGACGAAGGCGATGACGGTGATGACGCGCTCTAGGAAGAGGTTGAAGAACAAGATGGTCGAGGCACAGCCGATCAGGCCGTAGAAGATGAGGAAGATCTTACCACTGATGGTCGCTGGCGTCGTCATTCCAAACCCTGGGAAACATGAAGATGGAAGGATATGTTATTATAAAGAAAACAGTACAGGTCAAAACTAGTAATTATGTTTTTGCTTGAATTTATTACTAATTACACCATGATTGGACAGATAGTAGAATCATTACCATTAGAAAACAACAGTGTGACAATACAATACTGAATCACACTGAACAATGCAGTATGATTTTTAGTTTTATTTCAAATCCTGTTTATTCACAATCCTAAATCAGTCAGCCTGAGCATAATGTACACTGTCAGCTTTCACAGACAGGTGGAAAAGCACATAAGTTGAAGCAACGCTCACACAAGACAGGCCCCAAATAGAAGTGTCAAGCACGCACACAAACACACAAACACGACAGCCTTGCTCTGGCTTTTGGATTGTGTGCGCGTTTTAGCATCTGTACAGTAAGTAAGTTCAGAGTTTGTTCAATGCTGACGGTTAATTGGTTGTTAACAAGCACACCCTCCCTCCCTCTGCCCTGAGTGGAGTGAAGCACCATTCAGTCACATGCACAATGCCTCCTCAGCCACTCACTCGCCTACAGGGTTGCTAATGGTGACAAGAATAATATTATTCTTGATTCTTCACCTTCTCTCTTTCTAGACATCCCCTCATCGCTCTCTCTTCATAATTCTCTCTAATTGACTTCTCTCTCACACTTAACCCTCCCTTTTTACTTCTCTTCCTCTATACCTTTCTTACTTCCCTCTCTCCTCCTCCCTCTTTACCATCCTTTATCACGTCTTTTCTCATTCTCGCCCCACCCCTTTATACTACACTAGGAATGCCTACTTTCAGACCAATGGAGGACCCACAGAATCTCTCACACACACACACACACACACACACACACACACACATACACACACACACACACACACACACACACACACACACACACACACACACACACACACACACACACACACACACACACACACACACAGCAGCTCTTATCTGATGGACAGTGTGAGCCCAGCTGTGATGAATCTCATGATGAATCCATCCATTCCAGCCCTTGACTACATGCTCCCTCTGTTCCATAATGACCATGTTCCATTTCACACTGCATTTAACAATGAGCAGTCAGAGGTGAAAAGGGATCTCTCCACCGCCCCCCCCCCCCAAAGATAAAAAGTAGGGCTTCCTTTTGTCCCCTTATCTAAGTACAAGAAGTATGTATTTAGTATATCTGTACTGAATACAAATGCATTAGCTAAGTTCCTCCAAATCCATTTATTTTCTTTCTTGACATGTAATAAAGTAATCTAGAGGCATTAAGGCTTTTAGCTGTGTGGCTTAGCTACAAAAGATCAGAGATAAGATTGGCTTGTGAGCCATAAACATCCCCTCTTCACCAGGCTTTTGTTTGCCAACACAGTCTCATATCATTCAGACAGAGAGGGAGAGACAGAGAGTTGCTGGAGTTTCCTAGTAATTGGCACTCCAGGCGGCACTAATTTAACAGGGTTTCATATTGAAACCAATTACATGACACACAATAAGACTAATTAAAACTTGATAGGCATGCATATTGAAGCATCCTTTAGTTGGCTGTGATTGTTCTAGTTGTGGAATTATTGAAAATAATTCATAAGAGCACAGCATAGCCTAATTTCCCTTTAAAATTACTCCTAAAAACTACACGTTTTGGAGTGCCAAAAAATATGAACAGCAATTTTGTCCCAAGTAATTTAAATATAAAATTGATTATCTCCTGCTTTCAGCTTTGATTCATGGTGTTGGATATGATGTGTCATGTGTGATAATGAGAGAATCTATAAGCTACATAAAATATCACCTATGGTCGAGACCACAGTCCCCACGAAGTAGAACGCGCCGGTAAAATCCCACCGAGGTCTGATAGTGTCCACGCGAATCCCGGCCAAGTTCGCCTCCTCGTAGTTCCTCAAGAAGTTGTCCAGCTCCCTCTTGCTCAGGTTATTCTTTTGGCTAAACTGTTCAAAACGCTGCGCCCAGCGGTCCTTCGCCTCTGCTTCCATCGGCTGTTCCAGTGCTGAAAAGACAGCGGCACCGCAGAGGAGGTAGAGGATTATAAACACCGCTAACATTAGGAACCTGGCGTTATCCTCGTTGAAGGGACCGAAGCCACAACAGCAGCCGCTCCGGCAGGCCATAATGTAGGCTTGTCACTGTTCAACAGGTGCTGGGAACTCGCCGCATCGTTTTTATTATATAACAAATTACACATTCCTCATTATCCATTGTAATGTTTATCGTGTAAAATAACAAACAGGTTCAGGATAGAAACTCTGATGAAATAGAGTCGGAGGCTGCGGGGATAGAGAGCAGAGATAGCCAGAGAGAAAATGATGAGAGTTTTCCTCGGAGATTCAACAGCTGGTCACCTGTCATTGTGAAAATTCATCGAAGAACAAACACAACAGTAACCATCAACAGTTGTCAAGGCTCTTTGGCCATCAAGTCCAAATGTCCGTTATTATTATCCGTTACAATAAACATATGGCGTTATCCTTCACCTTTCCGCGCTTGTCCAAAATAAATAAACCCATGTTCACCTCTCTGTCAAGTGTTCAAATTGTGTTAACCAAAAAGGCGCACAGTTGAAAAGTGGATTTGAGCGGGTGTGCAAACGAAAAAATAAAATCCACAAACCTTTGGCTGGGGCTGGATATCAAAATAGTTTACGACGCTGCGTTCAATGCGCAACCTCCCTTCGTCTCAAAATACGCCCCTCACAGAGCGCGTTAAGAAGAAGGTGCTTTCGAATAGCTCACATTGAATAGAATTGGTCTTCAAATGGTGTACTCTGTACAAACCCAAGGCTGTTATAGTCAACTGCAATATGTTTTGTCTGTCTGCAACAGTGCGCGTCTAACTGACCTCCACATCAAGGGACGCCGAGGGCATCGACTGGGCTACACACTCTGAACACGCCTCAGTCACAAACTCACCCACACACACACCTACTCCTCTGTTCTGGTCGAGACCAAGTGGAACAGGATTGAAGCAGGGAAAATATTACGAGTTATATCCTTTAGGCCTATGCATGAAAGCAAAATGTAATCAACATCAAGCTATAAACTTCAGCTTTAACTTCAACTTAACAAACATGAGCAACTGTGAATTTACAAAGTGATAAAGTCAAGAAAGATTACATATGTATTACAAATACATTCCTGAGGAATTACTTTAGAAACAACAACCAAATGGAAACATTATTAGACTATCAAGTGAATCAAGATACTGTATGGTCACCATGTTACTTGATCAGCCTGCATCAATGCTAAGCATGATTCCAACATTTGGGCAGTCTCCTGCTGTGCTGCCCATTAAATAATGGGGCTGATGTCTTCTGCCAGGAATCAATATGATGTGACCTTTTAGATCCAGGTCTGAACATTCATGTCTTTACACAGGGACATCAAGGGACAAGCTTAGCAAATGTCACTACCACGGAACAAGCTGTAAAAATTCAATATGCACATCAGATGGAGATGGACAACAAAAGGCTATTTTTAAAATCTCTGTCAAAATAAATCCTGTTTTGAATGTTTTGTGAAGTTAATCCTAACATTGCTGGTGTATCTGTTGTAGCTATGGCTCACAATCTGAGGGGCAGAGAATTTCAGCACATTGGACAGTTAATAGTTATGGACAGCGGGGCCACTGACCTCAGACTGTGTTTCAGTCCTGGAGGTAAAATTGACTGGCAGATTTGCAGCATTCTCATCATGTTAAGATAATACTCAGATGGGTGCTTACATTTGTCCTATTTCACACATGTACAAGTGCATTAGAAATGAGTTATTTGGATATCCCAATCCACCTGAGACAGCCTCGGAGAGTGGGGTGACAGCCAGGGATCGGCCATTATTGACAGCAACCCTGGAGCAATTAGGGTTGAGTACCTCGCTCAAGGGCACATCAACAGATTTTTTGCCTGGTCGGCTCTGGGATTTTAACCAGCAACCTTTCGGTTACTGGCCTCCTAACCGCTAGGCTACCTGCCACCCTTGTTGTACAGTTACAGAAGAAACTATGATTTTGTTGTTTAGTTACCCCTAACATTTCTACAATAATTGGAACAGTGCATTTCAGCTCATACTTTTGGTCAGTACCCCAACATTACTGGTGTAACTTTGGTAAGCAATTTGAGGGTAGAACATTTCCGCACCACGGACAGCTTAATAGATAAACACTACTTGTGGCCAGACTCGGCTAACCTAACATAGCAAGCGTTGCACCCAAGATGGCGTAGCAGTGCAGACGTGGTTTGTCGTTCTCCACTGTACATTTTTGTATTTTTTTGTATATATTTCAATTTATCTTCAATCTCTTTTCCATTTTAAAGTTAATGGAATGTCCATCCCCAGCTACAACATTTTCCGTCAAGACAGAACTGCCAAAGGGGGAGGACTTTCAATCTACTGCAGAGATAGCCTGCAAAGTTCTGTCATACTTTCCAGGTCTCTGCCCAAAGAGTTCGAGCTTCTAATTTTCAAAATTAATCTCTCCAGAAATCTCTCCTCCCAAGTGTGCCCTGAAAACCATATGTGAATTGATTGCCCCTCAACTATCTTCAGAGTTCGTTCTGTTAGGTGACCTAAACTGGGGTATGCTTAACACCCCGGATGTCCTGCAATCTAAGATATTTTCCCTCAATCTCACACAAATGATCATGGAACCCACCAGGTACAACCCTAAATCCATAAACATGGGCACCCTCATAGATATTATCCTGACCAACTTGCCCTCCAAATACACCTCTGCTGTTTTCGCTCTTGCTGCGGGTGATTCCCTGATCCACCTCTATGCAGACAACATCATTCTGTATGCATCTGGCCATTCTTTGGACACTGTGTAAGCAAACCTCCAAACAAGCTTCAATGCCATACAACACTCCTTCCGTGGCCTCCAACTGCTCTTAAACACTAGTAAAACTAAATGCATGCTTTTCAACCGTTCGCTGCCCGCACTCGCCCGCCTGACTAGCATCACTACTTTGGACGGTTCTGACTTAGAATATGTGGACAACTACAAATACTTAGATGTCTGGCTAGACTGTAAACTCTCCTTCCAGACTCATATTTCGCAACAAAGCATCCTTCACTCACGCCGTTTTTACCCTCGTAAAACTGACTATCCTACCGATCCTGGACTTCGGCAATGTCTTTTACAAAATACACTCAAAATACACTCCAACACTCTACTCAGCAAACTGGATGCAGTCTATCACAGTGCCATCTGTTTTGTCACCACCCACCACTACGACCTGTATGCTCTAGTTGGCTGGCCCTCGCTACATATTCGTCGCCAGACCCACTGGTTCCGGTCATCTATAAGTCTATAAGTCTTTCTATAAGGTAAAGCTCTGCCTTATCTCAGCTCACTGGTCATGAAAACAAAACGGACCCGTATCACGCAAAGCCAAAGCCACGCAAAGCCAACACTTCCTTTGGCAGCCTTTCCTTCCAGATCTCTGCTGACAATGACTGGAACGAATTGCAAAAATCTCTGAAGCTGGAGACTTATATTTCCCTCACTAACTTTAAACATCAGCTATCCGAGCAGCTAACCGATCGCTCCAGCTGTACATAGCCCATGTGTAAATAGTCCATCCAATCTACCTACCGCATCCCCATATTGTTTTTATTTACTTTTCTGCTCTTTTGCACATCAGTATTTCTACTTGTACATCATCACCTGCACATCTACCACTCCAGTGTTAATTTGCTAAATTGTAATTACTTGCTACTATGGCCTATTTATTTCCTTACCTCCTCACGCCATTTGCACACACTGTATATAGACTTTATTTTTTCTATTGTGTTATTGACTTGAGGCTTGTTTATTCCATGTGTAACTCTGTGTTGTTGTTTGTGTCGCACTGCTTTGCTTTATCTTGACCAGGTCGCAGTTGTAAATAAGAACTTGTTCTCAACTGTCCTACCTGGTTAAAGAAAGGTGAAAAATACAACAACAACAAAAAATGCCTGAAACTAGATCCCCTACATACTGGTCTCCAGAATTTAAAAAAGAACTGTCAGGGATGTTTTTTTCTGCACTATTCAACCAATCCAGTAAATGTGGAGGAGGAGTTAAGATGGAGTGTCGCCTTTTTTAACGTCCAAAAGAGGAAGGTGCATTACAGGCTCTCTTTTGTCATGCCCCTTTTACTGAGGAGTGGCTTCAGTCTGGTCAGTCTACCATAAAGGCCTGATTGGTGGAGTGCTGCAGAGATGGATGACCTTCTCCACAGAGGAACTCTGGATCTCTGTCAGAGTGACCATCGGGTTCTTGGTCACCTCCCTGACAAAGGCTCTTCTCCCCCGATTTTTCAGTTTTGCCGGACAGCCAGCTGTAGGAAGAGTCTTGGTGGTTCCAAACTTCCTCCATTTAAGAATGATGGAGGCCACTGTGTTCTTGGTACCCTTCCCCAGATCTGTGCCTTGACACAATCCTGTCCCAGAGTTCTACGAACAATTCCTTCGACCTCACGGTATAACGTTACAGGGCGAGACCCAGATGCAGACACGGGAGGTAGATGGTTCGTGTCTCTGATATTTATTATAAAACAAGGGGCAGGCAAGAGACAGGTCGTGGACAGGCAGAAGATCATAAACCAGGTCAGAGTCCAGGAGGTGCAGAGTGGCAGGCAGGCTCGAGGTCAGGGCAGGCTGAATGGTCAGGCAGGCGGGCTCAGTGTCAGGGCAGGCAGAACAGGTCAGAACCGGGAGGACTGGAAAACAGAGACTTGGAAAAAGCAGGAGCACGGAAACACATGCTGGTTGACTTGACAAGACAAGATGAACTGGCAACAGACAAACAGAGAACACAGGAATAAATACCCTGGGCATAATGGGGAAAATGGGTGGCACCTGGAGGTAGGTGGAGACAATCACTAAGACAGGTGAAACAGATCACGGCGTGACACATGGCATGGTTTCTGCTCTGACATGCACTGTAAACTGTGGGAACTTTTATAGATGGGTATGTGTCTTTCCAAATCATGTCCAATCGATTGAATTTACCACAGACTGACTCCAATCAAGTTGTAGAAACATCTCAAGGATGATCAATGGAAACAGGATGCACCTGAGCTCAATTTCGAGTCTCATAGCAAAGGGTCTGAATACTGTAAATAAGGTATTTCTGGTTTTTATTTTATTATGAGGTATTGTGTGTAGATTGATGAGATTTTGATTTATTTAATCAATTTTACAATAAGGCTGTAACATGACCAAATGTGAAAAAAGGGAAGGGGTCTGAATACTTTCTGAATGCACTGTGTGTGGTGCAGTGTTTCTCCACCATACCCCAGCATGTGTTAATGAAAGAACTACTGTGCCTTTGTCACCATTATACTAAGTGTTGTCGCTGCTTGCTGCTCAATTTGGTTCAGACAAGTATCAAGCTTTGACGACATCACTGTGGGAAATGTGTTTGCGGTAGATTAGAGGACTAGAAAAACATGGTTAATAAGGGGAGTGTGTGTGTGGGTGCTTGTATACATGCATATTTGTGTATGCATTTGCATGTACAGGGGGGTCATGCACCCCAAAGGGGGGGGGGGGGGGGGGGGGGTGAGGTGGGCATTTCTAACCAAAAGGAGAGAGACTGTATCCTTCAAAACAACTTTTTAAAATAAGATTAGCCATGCACTTCAGCAGTTGTGCAGTTAAGGCCCAATTAACAGTGTCGTGTCTTTCAGATGCTTCACTACAATAGTCAAGTTACCCTCACCCTGGGGTATGAATGTATAGCAATGGTCACCTATCATTCTGTAAACTCTAATGCACACATTCTGTCTCAAACAAATGCCCCGTATGTACTTAGCCTTCGGCTACAAATATACTTGCACATAAATCATTCTATCTAACCCATAACACGTTAGTCACTACGGTTAGTCCACTTCCATAGTTATAAACATACTAAAACATGCTCAAGCCAATTGTACTGTATCATCCAGAAAGCCATATGCATTGATGTGCTTTAGTATTAGAATTCTGATAACATGGTAAAACAATACCCCTACTATCAATGTTATACAACCCAAATTTGGAAAGACAGCCTTCAATGCTCCACGTTGAGTCTATCACTCAAATTCAAGACCCTCAACTTAGCACACATTGATACGGTTAGAATGTACATGTATAAACAGTTTATTCATCTTATATTCCCAGCATGAACTATTCTCATCACTTCTGGTAATGACAGATTGGTATCTCAATGCATTCCTAGTCTAAATTACTATACATTTCGCAGTGGGCAGACCACCACAATCAACATGGTACCCCAAATAAACAATTTTGGATAAGCCTAATTCAATCACGGGCATGGTTGCCCACCCGCTCTTTCCCGGCACTCATCTTCTGGCGTTTCTTCATGTTCTTCTTCAGATTGTGTTTCAGTTCGTCCTCCCAATGGCACATGTTCAAAGTGGATGGCCTTGATGATGTTTCTCACCTGAGCCTCCACTGTCCTTTACAGTCCATTGTGTCTTGTCCATTTTCCTACCAGTACACCAGCAGCATGAAAGAAGTCTGGACAGGATCTCTCTCCATGCTCACTCCACGTGGACTCATGTCGCACTCCTGGGAGAAAGGGCATGAGAGAAAAGCAGGTTGATAACTTCAAACGGATGCTGTGTACAGGTTGCTGGTTCAGACTCAGGTCTCACAGTAGAAGTGGTGCAGGACAAGGTCGTAGTGAACGCATCTGTCACCATTTCTTCAGCTGGTTAGTGGGGGTGAGGTTCACACCGTTTTCATCAATTTATTCCTTCAATGCATCAATATACCATCTGGAGTCACTATCGCCATAACTTTGAGAGAGAACAGACCTAAAGAACAGTTTAAGACATTTCTGATTCTGGAAATCTAGACCAAATATTCACCCTGTGACAAATGATTTCTCTATACCAAAATTTCTAAGACAAATGTCAAAGAGCATAACAACACACTTGTTGAAATAAGGTTGCAAATTTTCTTATACTCCCTTATCATACTGGCGTCCTCCCCTCAGAGTTACGCCTTAGGGAGAAAACCCAACCATCCAGCAGACCCAATCTGGTGAGATTTGTCAAACAAGACAAAAACAAAGCAATACACTTCTTCATATAAACAGGAGGTGGGAAAAGCTTTGTGAAGAATGTTAAGAAACACATTTGCATTTTTACCAAAGGGCCCCAGGGGACCGATAATTAAAAACAAAAACACGGCCTGCTAAATCAAAAATAACCAAATTAGAATAATAAATCAATTTAGAATTACAACTCTTGATAAGTCCATAAGGAAACAATTGTATCCCATAAGGAAATGGCAAAATAGACTAGAGACAGGTGTCCCTCATTCTCTCTCTCTTTTTTGTGTTCCTAATCACACATAGGACTATTGCTAAATTATACAATTCTTCCTAATTATTAGTGTTTACATAGCCCATTTAAATTTCACCCAATGTCTCCAGTCTTTCTAGTGAGGGTGATCAGGCCTCACCAGGAAGTCAGAACAAAGGTCATTCAACCCCATTAAGTGTTTTCTTTCCATGTACCTCAGAAACCATTTAAAAACATTTCAAACATTTCCATCATTCTACGTACCCAGTTTACAACCAAATTAACTTCTCTAGGGTAGGGGGCAGCATTTGGAATTTTGGATGAAAAGCGTGCCCACATTAAACTGCCTTCTACTCAGGCCCAGAAGATAGGATATGCATATAATTAGTAGATTTGGATAGAAAACACTCTAAAGTTTCGATAACTGTTACAATAATGTCTGTGAGTATAACAGAACTGATTTGGCAGGTGAAAACCTGAGAAATATCCATTCAGGAAGTAGGACTTTTTTTGTGTGTCATTTTCTATTCAATGCCATTACAGTATCCATTGATTTAGGACTCAAATTGCAGTTCCTATGCCTCCCACTAGATGTCAACAGTCTTTAGAAATTGTTTCAGGCATGTATTCTGAAAAATGAGGGAGTAAGAGCAGTCTGAATGAGTGGACCCTGCCGTGTCACAGAGCTTTTTCATGCGCACGACCGAGAGATTGCCTTTCTTGTTTACCTTTTATATTGACAACGTTATTGTCCGGTTGAAATATTATCGATTATTTAGGCTAAAAACAACCTGACGATTGAATATAAACATCGTTTGACATGTTTCTATGAACTTTACGGATACAATTTGGATTTTTTTTGTCTGCTTGTTGTGACTGCGTTTGAGCCTGTGGATTACTGAAGAAAACGTGCGAACAAATTGGGGGTTTTCGGATAAAAAGAGAGACTTCATTGAACAAAAGGAACATTTATTGAATAAATTAATGTCTTCTGAGTGCAATCATATGAAGATCATCAAAGGTAAGTGATTAATTTTATCTCTATTTCTGACTTGTGTAACTCTTCTACTTAGCTGGTTACTGTTTGTAATGATTTGTCTGCTGGGCTATGTTCTCAAATAGTTGTGAGGTATCCTCCCTCCACTCATTAACCGTTTTTGTCTTCTTGTGGCCTCTCCTCCCGTTCTTCAATTCTATACATCTATTCAGAATAAGACTAAATAAAATAAAAAGGTTTTCCTGAGTCTGCGAGGAGTGTTTGGTCGTGCCAAAGAACGCATTCTTCCTATTCGATCCCGTGTAATGTCCTTCGCGACCTCTGCTTTGTCAAATAGTTTACTAATGTGGGGTGATGTCTGGCATATGAGTTTCTTTGTCTTTTTACCGCAATAAAAAATGTACTACAAACTGTCCCAACACAGAACCCTCAAATGCACAAACTTAGCGATTGTTTCAACGCGGCATGATGCAAAGTATTAACAATACTTTTCCTGTCATAAATGTAACCAATTTCAAGCTCTATTGCCCCTACACTCACTTTTCCAATGACCATCGGCTCCACACACTCCACTTCAGTATTTTTACGCTACCCTCGCAATATCCGTTTTGGTAACAGGTTTCAAACCTGCCATAAAAGCAGACGTACACGTTCTATCAATGTACTCACCCAATGTTTTTGCAGCTGTGTTCGAACGGTGTGTTCGTAAATTCAGACCATTCAGAACGCACCCTGTGTGGGTCACAAAGGCAGTCAAGCAGTCAAGTAGCCTGCTAGCTACTTACTTCAAAGAACACCTCCCTCTGACCACTTTACTCACCCTAGCAGAGGTGGTTAGGCTTTTTACATGTTATCCAAAGCGTTGGTGACTAACTGTTTTGCTGGCAACAATTTAATTATGTTATTTTCCCCCCAATGTTTACTGACACCGGCCATATTCAATGGGTCCGTAAATTCAACAGTTATTCTACACTCTGGTACATTCAGACGAGAGTGCTCTGAAATCGGAGCAGATAGCCAGAGCTAATTTACAAAGCACCCCAATTAGCAATGTCCATTGAGAACACACAACGACTATGCCCATTAGCTAAGCTAAGAATCACGTGAACAATCAAGTCAATAGCCATTGTGTAGTTATATAGCATATAGTTAATATACTGGCAAGTTTGATGTATAAGTAGCCAACTGACGTTAGGTAGCTAGCATTTGCTACCTTTGTTGATAGAATGCTAACATCAAAACGCTGGTGTATTGAGCTTTTGATTTTTCTTTCATTTCATTGTGTCAATTCACAATAGCATCCCTGAATTCTTTATTAGATTGGAATTTTCCGTCAGCAGGGAAATGCTGGACAATTTGATCCATAATTTAAAAAAATCCCATATTAGCGGCTTTGCTATAGTTTACCTCTTCTATAATGGTTATTTCAGCGCCTCTATCAACGGTGTCCAGAGTTTAAATTTCTTCACTCACTGTTTTAATATATGCCAATTTGAAAAATTTTCCTGTGGTAGTGATACCCACTTCCCCGGCGAGTAGTTATGGTATTTGTGCCTTTTAATTGGTCACGGTTTTGATACCCTGCATTAGAACTAATACTGAAGCGTCTGCACACAAAGCGACACACAAAACAAACAGTATTTGGTTAGGAATATCTTCCTTTCTTAGAATTTAAAAATGTACATTTCTTCTTCATGAAAATATTTTTACATTACTGGATGTAATTTAAAAAATGTTACCCACATGGTTTTGCCTATGCACATTTCCATGTAGGGTTTACATTTATAGCTGGTTTCCCAATCATAACCAACTGTTTTACCAGTACACTGACTAATTAATTGTCTTTTACACTGTTTTTCCAAACTGCAGGAATATTTTCTTACTTCTTCAGGACCTTGTCCTGGAACATTTTCATCGGAACCCTGTCCTGGTATCTCTTTACATAGCTCATGCATGTACATCTTACGATCATAACCCATGGTATATTACTTCAGGACATTGTCCTAGTATCTCTATAGTACCTTAGGATCTTACTCTGGTATCTCTTTTATCAGGACTCTGTCCTGGTATCTCTAACACGTGACCTATTCCTAGAAAATGATTTTAAAAGACCACAGAACTTTCCCCAATTGCGTTTAAGAAAATCTGTCTCACCCTTAACTCTTTTGTTCAGAAAGGCATATCCACTCACTGATGCTCCCTGCCGGTCCAAGGCAGGTCCCTCCTGCTGCGCCTGGGAACGATCAGCAAGCAGAGTTAGCCATCCCATCCTCGTCGCCAATTGTTGAGCGAGACTGTATTCGTCAAAACACGTTTTTTGATAAGATTTGCAAAATGGAGCAGTTAGCTATGCACTTCAACAGTTGTGCAGTTAAGGCCCAACGAACAGTGTTGGTTCTCAGCTTTTATAGAGAAGCACATCCTTTTTGTATACGTGGCAGTCAGCAGATGTGTGTAAAAGGTGTGAAGTGTGTAAAAGGCAATTAGTTGTCTGTGCAGACTTAACATAGCACAACTGTCTAACTGCATTCACAACAGGAAGCACTATAATGTGCTCCTTTCTGCAAGTTTCCATACACGTGTGGATAGTTAACCCACAGGATGTCACATGCTGCGGTTGCACCCAAACGAATCTGAGCTATACACCCAGTCTTATGACTAAGTCACACAAAGACTAGTTTGTATCAGGGTTTTAAAAAACACGAGCACATAACAAGAGACTATTCTTTAAGCAGTAAAACACGGGATATCATGACTAATTATGTAATTGTCCACGACACTCCCCCGTCCGAAAGTTGGAGAATTTCGCATTTTTTAAACACCTGAAACAGCGGTTTCCTGCAATCTAGAGCCATTATCATTATGCTTAATTCTATGTAAAACTATTTGTATTTTTCCTGCATATCTAAGCATACCTGTTTTTTGTGTGTTTTTTAAAAACTAAATATGCTTCTCTCCACCACCTGTCGTAAGTGAAAAAGGTTTTTGAGGCTCCGGTGTCAAAAAGGCTGTCCCGAAGTTAGTCCAACTTCGGCAAGGCTCCCTCAGTGTGGCAGACTATGTGGTGGAGTTCCGCACGCTGGCAGCGTTCCTGCACGAATTATCGGCGGGGGTAAAGGACAAGCTTGCAGCCCGGGAACTACCGACAGACCTCGACTCACTCATCGCCTTAACAGTCCAGATCAATGGACGATTACGGGAATGCAGGAAGGAGAAGATGTCTGATTGTGGTCCCAATTGCTTACTCAAGGGTTCCACCTTGCATCTGATGAACTACGTAAGTTCCCGAGAGGACCGAGCTTACCCGAGTTCTTCCAAAGACTGCCGAGTTGCCTCTTCCCGAGCTGATGCAGCTCGGCAGGGCAAGACTGCCTCCAGCCTAATGCATACGCAGACTGAACAGCCAGAGTTGTCTGTATTGCTGTACTGACTGTCTACCTGTCCCTTCAAGAGACCCAGCTCATTCGTTGGAGTGAGTATTCTGGTGGGTCTTAGATAATTGTTTTTCTCCCCTTACTCGCCCCCCTCTCCATGCCATCCTGCTGTGGGGCGACCAGTCCAAGTCTCTCCAGGTTCTCATCGACTCGGGGGCCAATGTGAGTCTCATGGATGTTACCCTGGCATTCGAGCTGGGCATCCCCACTCAACTCTTCTCCATTCCCATGGGTGTTAGAGCACTGGACGGGCGCTCTATAGGCCAGGTCACCCACCAGACCACCCTTGTCAACCTATGAGGGTCGGGGAACCAAAACGATACGATCCAATTCCTGCTGGTTGAGTCTCCGCAGGTTCCCGTGGTATTGGGATTCTCTTGGCTCAAGCGACACAATCCCTCCATTGATTTGGCTATTGGTGCCATTGTGGGCTGGAGCCCGTCCTGCTGCACTCATTGCCTGAAGTCAGCTCTGCCTGCCCCTGGACATCTTCCTGGGGGCTTGGAAATTGCCCCAGACATCTCCGCCTGCTCAACAGAGTACCAGGACCTCTGGGAGGGGTTCAGTAAAGCCCGGGCTACTAGCCCAGAAGCCGAGACCTTTCCCCACCACTCCAAGATCATTAGCCCCTCTGCTGTTGCCCTGTCACCTCCGTATTTTTCCTACATTTTCTGTGTCTTGAAATAAAACCATGTCTGACTGCCCCTTGTCTCCTGTTTCCAGGCCCACCCCTCTCCCTCGTCTCATCGACGGCTGACCGACGTACATGGTGAGACGCCTCCTGAAGTTTCGACCTCAGGTTAGGGGATTCCAGTACCTGGCTGACTGGGAGGGTTATGGCCCGGAGGAGAGGTGCTGGGTCTCCGCTAGAGACATCCTGGACGCCAGGTCGCGTCCCTAGAGGAGGGGGGGCAGGGGGGGTGGTACTGTCACGCCCTGATCTGTTCCACCTGTCATTGTGTTTGGCTCCACCCCCTCCAGGTGCCGCCCATTCTGTCTGTTGCTAGTTCGTCTTGTTTGTTCAAGCCTACCAACATTTTGTCTCAGCTCCTGTTTCCCTTGTCTCTCTTTTCTCGTCCTCTTGGTTTTTGACCTTTGCCTGTCCTAACCCTGTACCCACCCACCTGACCACTGCCTGTCTCTGACCCTGAGCCTGCCTACTGTCCTGTACCTTGGCCTCTGCTCTGGATTATTGACCCCTGCCAGTCTTGACCTGTCGTTTTCCTGCCCCTGTGGTTATAATAAACATGGTTACTTCACACAGTCTGCACTTGGGCCTTACCTTGATTCCTGATACTGTGTGTGTGTGTACGTTCCTTTGTGCTTCTGTGTTTGTCTGCACATGTGTGTGTTCTTTGTGTGTGTGTGTGTCTTGCACTTATACTCAACTCTTTAATGTCCTCTCTTGTCAGTCTCTTCTCTCCTTCCTTTCACAGCTGTGCTTGCCACTAGCCCCCCTTCATGCCATGAGCTGGCAGTACCAAGGCCATGGCCGAGCATTGACATCATTGTCAACCTTCAACAGAACACAACCTATCCATTTACTGGTGTGAGGCACCCAATTATGGCAACTCTGTGTCCATGGTAACAATCATAAGGAAACAGATTAGATAGAGATAGAATGAGCAATACAATTGGTCTTGACCCTGAACTTAAGAAATCCTTCAAATTCTCTCTCTCCATCTCTCCATCTCTCTCTCTCTCTCTCCCTCTCCCTCTTGCTCTCTGTCTCTCTCACTCTTTCTCTCTGTCTCTCTTCTTGCTCCCCCAAAATAAATAGATTATATAATTAATGATGACTCCCTCCATAGAACATTAAAACCACAGGCAGACCTTTCCAATTTTCTACAGGGCAAATACAGATCAGAATACTAAATGGGAAATTGCATCTAAATTCCAGATTGCCCCTTTGAAATGAATTTCCACGACATTTCCACGGTCTGGTCTCTGATCAATTGTATGTAATAGCTAGGAGTAAAACACACACAGGGGGTCAGGGAATTGGCTGTGTGTGTATTCTATGTGGTTGTGTGTGTGTGTGTTTCTGTGGTGTATGTGTCAATGCTTCCGTTGGCGTGTGCATGTCGTTGCTCCAATGCGTGCGTCAGCCAGCCCTCGTCCACAAAGCTTTGATGTCCGCTGCCTATAGTCCCATTGGGTTCTGGGAAAGGAGGAGCTGTGCGTCTGTGATGCTTTGAAACCCGTCGCAGCCGTAGTATCTAAGCCAGACGTAATTGGATCGGGGGGTATATCAGTGATAGCAAGGATGGAAGAATTGTGGCGCTGTGATTTGGTGGACCAATTAAACCCACACTGCTTCCTCCATGCCATGCCAAGAAGCTCATTTATTCCTCCAAGGGTTGACATTTGACCTGTAAGTCACATGGCAGAATAAGTTACTTCATAGGGTTGGAACCTGTGCATTGTTAGGTGGTAATATACCAGGGAACCATTTAGCCTTGTCCAAATTACTGCGCTGTGAACTACCTCCTCCACTACTTTAGATCCTCCATAGGGTTGGAACTAGCTGTGTAGGTCTATGTTGCTTCTTCCTAGAACAAGTTCTGTTCCAGCATGCATCAGTAAGCTGCTGAATTTCCTTGCATCTCCTGTGTCATAGACAAGCACACATCCGATGGGTCATGGTGAACGTGTCAGTGGTGTAAGTGTTATATATATATATATATACAGTTTAAGTCGGAAGTTTACATACACCTTAGTCAAATACATTTAAACTCAGTTTTTCACAATACCTGACATTTATTCCTAGTAAAAATTCCCTCTCTTAGGTCAGTTAGGATCACCACTTTATTTTAAGAATATGAAAGGTCAGAATAATAGTAGAGAGAATGATTCATTTCAGCTTTTATTTCTTTCACCACATTCCCAGTGGGTCAGAAGTTTACATACTAATTGAGTGTATTTGGTAGTATTGCCTTTAAATTGTTTCACTTGGGTCAAATGTTTTGTTTAGCCTTCCACAAGCTTAAGTTGGTTGAATTTTGGCCCATTCCTCCCGACAGAGCTGGTAAAGAAGGCGCAACAACGCCTCTTCAACCTCAGGAGGATGAATAAATTTGGCTTGTCACCAAAAACACTCACAAACTTTTACAGATGCACAATCGAGAGCATCCTGTCGAGCTGTATCACCGCCAGGTACGGCAAATGCTCCGCAAACAACCGTAAGGCTCTCCAGAGGGTAGTGAGGTCTGCAAAACACATCACCGAGGGCAAACTGCCTGACCATCAAGGCCATCAGACTTAGTCTGCTGCCAACATACTGACTCAAATCTCTAGTCACTTTAATAACCAAAAATTGGATGTAATAAATGTATCACGAGTCACTTTAAACAATGCCACTTTATATAATGTTTACATACCCTACATTACTCATCTCATATGTATATACTGTACTCTATACCATCTACTGCATCTTGCCTATGCCGTTTGTTCATCGCTCATCCATATATTTATATGTACATATTCTTATTCATTCCTTTACACTTGTGTGTATAAGGTAGTTGTTGTGAAATTGTTAGATTACTTGTTAGATATTACTGCACGGTCGGAACTAGAAGCACAAGCATTTCGCTACACTCGCATTAACATCTGCTAACCATGTGTATGTGAACAATAAAATTTGATTTGATTTGTGTAACTGAGTCAGGTTTGTAGGCCTCCTTGTTTGCACACGCTTTTTTTTTCTGCCCATACATTTACTGTAGGATTGAGATCAGGGCTTTGTGATGGCCACTCCAATACCTTGACTTTGTTGTCCTTAAGCCATTTTGCCACAACTTTGGAAGTATGCTGGGGTCATTGTCCATTTGGAAGACCCATTTGCAACCAAGCTTTAACTTTAACTGATGTCTTGAGACTTTGCTTCAATATATCCACATAATTTTCCATCCTCGTGATGCCATCTATTTTGTGAAGTGCACCAGTCCCTCCTGCAGCAAAGCACCCCCACAACATGATACTGCCACCCCCGTGCTTCACGGTTGGGATGGTGTTCTTCGGCTTGCAAGCCTCCGATTTTTTCCTCCAAACATGACGATGGTCATCATGGCCAAACAGTTCTATTTTTGTTTCATCAGACCAGAGGACATTTCTCCAAAAAGTATGATCTTTGTCCCCATGTGCAGTTGCAAACCATAGCCTGGCTTTTTTATTGCGGTTTTGGAGCAGTGGCTTCATCCTTGCTGAGCGGCCTTTCAGGTTATATTGATATAGGACTCGTTTTATTATATACACTGCTCAAAAAAATAAAGGGAACACTTAAACAACACAATATAACTCTAAGTCAATCACACTTCTGTGAAATCAAACTGTCCACTTAGGAAGCAACACTGATTGACAATAAATTTCACATGCTGTTGTGCAAATGGAATAGACAACTGGTGGAAATGATAGGCAATTAGCAGAACACCCCCAATAAAGGATGGTAGCATGAGACGGAGTCTACAAGAAGGGTTGCTGTGTCTGTCAGCGTAGTGTCCAGAGCATGGAGGCGCTACCAGGAGACAGGCCAGTACATCAGGAGATGTGGAGAAGGCCGTAGGAGGGCAACAACCCAGCAGCAGGACCGCTAACTCCGCCTTTGTGCAAGGAGGAGCAGGAGGAGCACTGCCAGAGCCCTGCAAAATGACCTCCAGCAGGCCACAAATGTGCATGTGTCTATTCAAACGGTCAGAAACAGACTCCATGAGGGTGGTATGAGGGCCCGACGTCCACAGGTGGGGGTTGTGCTTACAGCCCAACACCGTGCAGGACGTTTGTCATTTGCCAGAGAACACCAAAATTAGCAAATTCGCCACTGGCGCCCTGTGCTCTTCACAGATGAAAGCAGGTTCACACTGAGCACATGTGACAGACGTGACAGAGTCTGGAGACGCCGTGGAGAACGTTCTGCTGCCTGAAACATCCTCCAGCATGACCGGTTTGGCGGTGGGTCAGTCATGGTGTGGGGTGGCACAGCCCTCCATGTGCTCGCCAGAAGTAGCCTGACTGCCATTAGATACCGAGATGAGATCCTCAGACCCCTTGTGAGACCATATGCTGGTGCGGTTGGCCCTGGGTTCCTCCTAATGCAAGACAATGCTAGACCTCATGTGGCTGGAGTGTGTCAGCAGTTCCTGCAAGAGGAAGGCATTGATGCTATGGACTGGCCCGCCCGTTCCCCAGACCTGAATCCAATTGAGCACATCTGGGACATCATGTCTCGCTCCATCCACCAACGTCACGTTGCACCACAGACTGTCCAGGAGTTGGCGGATGCTTTAGTCCAGGTCTGGGAGGAGATCCCTCAGGAGACCATCCGCCACCTCATCAGGAGCATGCCCAGGCATTGTAGGGAGGTCATACAGGCACGTGGAGGCCACACAGGCACGTGGAGGCCACACACACTACTGAGCCTCATTTTGACTTGTTTTAAGGACATCACATCAAAGTTGGATCAGCCTGTAGTGTGGTTTTCCACTTTAATTTTGAGTGTGACTCCAAATCCAGACCTCCATGGGTTAATACATTTGATTTCCATTGATAATTTTTGTGTGATTTTGTTGTCAGCACATTCAACTATGTAAAGAAAAAAGTATTTAATAAGAATATTTCATTCATTCAGATCTAGGATGTGTTGTGTTGTGTTGTGTTCCCTTCATTTTTTTGAGCAGTGTATATGAATACTTTTGTATCCATCATCTTCACAAGGTCCTTTGCTGTTGTTCTGGGATTGATTTGCACTTTTCGCACCAAAGTACATTCATCTCTAGGAGACAGAACGCGTCTCCTTCCTGAGCCGTATGATGGCCATGTGGTCCCATGATGTTTATACTTGCATACTATTGTTTGTATAGATGAACATGGTACCTTCAAGCGTTTGAAAACTTCTCCCAAGGATGAACCAGACTTGTGGACGTCTACAATTTTCTTCTGAGGTCTTGGCTGATTTCTTTTGATTTCCCCATGATGTCAAGCAAAGAGGCACTGAGTTTGAAGGTAGGCCTTGAAATACATCCACAGGTACACCTCTAATTGACTCAAATGATGTCAATTAGCCTATCAGAAGCTTCTAAAGCCATTACATCATTTTCTGGAATTTTCCAAGCTGTTTAAAGGCACAGTCAACTTAGTATATGTGAACTTCTGACCCAATGGAAATGTGATACAGTGAGTTATAAGTGAAATCATCTGTCTGTAAATAATTGTTGGGAAAATGACTTGTGTCATGCACAAAGTAGATGTCCCAACCGACTTGCCAAAACTATAGTTGGTTAACAAGAAATTTGTGGTGTGGTTGAAAAACGAAATTTATTGGCTAGGTGTATGTAAACGTCCGACTTCAACTGTACACTACCGTTCAAAAGTTTGGGATCACTTATAAATGTCTTTGTTCTTGAAAGAAAATAACATTTTTTGTCCATTAAAATAACATGAAATTGATCAGAAATACAGTGTAGACATTGTTAATGTTGTAAATGACTATTGTAGCTGGAAACGGCAGATTTTTTTATTTAATATCTACGTAGGCGTACAGAGACCCATTATCATCAACCATCAATCCTGTGTTCCAAATGCACATTGGGTTAGCTAATCCAAGTTTATCATTTTAAAAGGATAATTAAATAATTAGAAAACACTTTTGCAATTATGTTAGCACAGCTGAAAACTGTTGTTCTCATTAAAATAACAATACAACTGGCCTTCTTTAGACTAGTTGATTATCCGGAGCATCAGCATTTGTGGGCTCGATTACAGGCTCAAAATTGCCAGAAACAAAGAAACTTTCTTCTGAAAGACGTCATTCTCTTCTTGTTCTGAAAAATGAAGGCTATTCCATGCGAGAAATTGCAAAGAAACTGTTGTTGTGAGTCGTGACACCTCTGTCCAAGCAGTTGTTAGCTTGTCTCCATGGCAATGACATAAAACCATATCTGATGCAGATATATTTTGACATTGAGTATATTGGAGGATATGAATAGATCTGACTGGTTAATGATTTTCCAAGATGAGGCTTTTTCAGTGTGCTGGGTGATTTTGATGAACTGAGCGGTTGTTTTTCCTTCCTTGTGGAAGTTGTACAGTACGGTGACTCCGTCACAACGGCTCAAGATAACTCAGGTACAATCCATAAGCCTTATTTCATGATACATTAAATAACCAAAGTGCCCCATTGCCATCAAGTGTTGTTGCTTCAAGCAGTGAAGCGATCTACCGACGATGTCAGTGTGTGAGCTGGGGTTTGTTGCTGGCTAACACCTTCGGGAACAGGGCCTCATAGAGACTGCATGTCTATACGGCTTTCCACAGCTCTCCACAGAGCAGGAGACAACCGATAAGCGTGTTTCCATACACCGTTTTCATGCGAGTCAAGTCCAGACCGCATAAAAATAAATAATGACAACTGTGGTGGAAACAGATCATTTGTTCATTCGACATGGTTGGGTCTTTCTGTGTGAGTGAAATGAATTAGCCAGAAATGGTGTCGGAAAAGGAAGCGTGTAAATATTGATATAATAACCATCAAAGTACACTTGTGTTGTATTGCCACTACAACCATGCAGTTAGGCTACAGATGAAATAAGTTACGATGAACTTCACAGGGTGGGGAAAGTGCACAGGGATGAGCTTGATGCTGCTTTCCAGTAAGTATCGAGGGTCTTCTCCTGGTGACATGATGATCGATGCTTGACTTCTGTTTGACAAATACAAATATTCTGGCTCTTATCCATGATAATCTCATCACGTAGCCCAGGGATCTTCAACTAGGGGGGGGGGGGGGGGGGAATATGATTACAAATAATTTGCAGACTGCATATTGACCGCAAGAAGCCCAAACAGATATATTTGACTAAAACATAATTTCATCATTTCAAACCTTGCTTACATTTGTATACGAACACGTCGTGCCTCTATAATGCTTGGGAACAGATTTCTTATATTAAAATCACAGCTGATTTCCTGGTGTTTTTTTTTTACAGTCTTTAAAAACAAGGATCATTCCTCTAGAGTACTTGCCAAGACCAGAGTCAAATTTTCTGTTTAACACAACAATAGTTGGTGACAAAACGATCGGTATACTTGAAAATGACATGGAAACTTTAGCTTTTATTTGGTACACATTCTCCCTCAGGGGATAACTACATGTACAGTAGTGCTAATGGATTACAATTGCACCTTGTTTGTTTGGCTTAATGTTGATTAGTCAGACAGAATATTATAGATATTATAGATGTACTACGTAGAAAATATATTTTTAATTATCACGTGCAGTAAAATGTGTTGTTTTCCAGGGTCAGCCATAGTAGTACAGCACCCCTGGAAAAAATGAGGGTTAAGTGCCTTGCCCAAAGGGTACATCTATAGATGTTTCACTTTGTCGGCTTAGGTATTCAAACTAGCGACCTTTCGGTTACAGGCCCAATGCTCTAACCGCTAGGGTACCTGCCGCCCTAGGCTACCTGCTGCCCTATTATAGAACTCAGAAATTATTATGAGGTATTTTTAGGAAGACAATTTCTTAGAAATAGCAAGATGATTGACATTTGCTTAATTGTTGTGTCAAAATGTCCCTCTTATGTGATTGACACACCTCAAGTTCTCAAATTGTCACAACGGTCCAGCAGACAAATATCATCGCCATGGTCTCCTCCTGGCAGTTGCTTTTCATAGACAAATGTAATGACAGGTCATTGGTTTGATAACTGGATGTTCCCGCTAGCCAGAGAGGATCACAGATAGATTGTGGTCAGCTTTTTGATGAAAACGCCATCATAAAGTGAAGATGGAAGGATGAGATGTGACGACAGAAAGTGCTACAGGATGTGTGGTTGCGGTTGTTTTGATCTCTTGAGAGATTGCTTGTGAGCCCCAATGAGCCTTTTGAAGCCTGTGTGTATATATGCGTGTATATGTGTGCGTGTGTGTGTGTGAGTGTGTGTGTGTGTGTGAGCTTGTGTGTGTGACTCTGGCCAGTGGGCACAGCTCTGTCTTTGATGCCCTAGTTGTTAGAGCAGTGCTCAAACACACAACATTAGTGATTCCGAGTCCATCACACCACCAGGGACAAGTATCAGGAACTAGAGGGAGTAGGGGAGGACAAAATGTTCAGAGGCAGAGTTCAAAGGCAGCTGTGGCATTGCGAGTCAATGACACTGAACCGGGGACCTCTTAGATGTTGTGTAGAACAGCGTCTAAGAGGTCTATGAAGCCCGTGGCAGGAGAGACATCCCGAGAGAAATGTCACAAACTAAATGGAACTTCTCACATTTATCTGTGTCACTGCTATTCTCTCTGTGCCCGTCTGTAAGAGCTTGAATGCCACAGGTACCAAGCAAAGCTTGATGGCAGAATATGACTGAACTATATTCCATCTTCTTTTATCACACAAGACATCACAAGCAAACTTGTCTGAGAAACAATGAACATTCACTGTCCAAGTTCAGTGGTTGTCATGACGCTGTCAAAAATACTAGAAACTCTCCTATTTTACTCTTTCAGTAGAGATCAGTAGAGCTTGAGGATGTGATGCTTTCGGGTTCTCCTTGTTCTGTGTGTATGTGCACCAGTATTAGGCTGTTTCGGGTTTTCGTTACATTTATTGTTTTGTAGTGTTTGTATTTAGATTCGTGTTACGTTTGTTGAATAAACATGGATCGCAATCTACACGCTGCATTTTGGTCCGACTCTCCTTCACCAAAAGAGAACCGTTACACCTTAGCCATGGTATATTGGCCATATACCACACGTCCTCATGCCTTATTGCTCTTATAGACTGGTTACAAACGTAATTAGAGCAGTAAAAATAAATGTTTGTCATACCCGTAGTATACAACTGTCAGCCAATCAGCATTCAGGGTTTTAAAACACAGGTTGTGATACGTAGCATGTAGAAAACATGTATAGATTGTGTATAAATCATGTGTAGATAGCTGTAGCGCAGAAGACTGGAGAGTCTATTTAATTGTATTCAATTGTATTTCATTCTATTCTATTTGTTTCTATTCTAGCCCAGGGTTATTCCTTTGTGGTCCTGGAGGACCGTTCTCATTATTTCCCTTCTAATCAGGACCTAATTCATATCTGGGGCCCCAGTGACGTCAACAAGCACAGATTGATCTCGAAAACATTCTCGTACACTCACATTCGAACCCTGCTTCCCCCAAACAGACTGTACACCACATTACTCAGAGGATTGGACCCCCAGTGACATCACCAAACACAGATGGATCTATATACCATTCACACATAGACACTCATGTTTACCTCCTCTTCTTCCCTGTAACCAAACATAGGCACTGTAGCACTGTATCACTCCAAGGAATTGTATTACATTTCACATACAGGATTGTGAAACCCCAGTGACATCAATGAACACAGTTTTGTATTGCATTACATGTACTGTAGGCCATACTTGGTAGGAGAAAATCTGCCAGGATGGGAGCTGAAGCAGTTCATTTTGATATCGTCAATGGCCTGAGTGGTGTGGGGGTCAGCATCACGGTCACAGGGATGAAGCAAGACGGTCATAGCCAGGGGGGAATTGTGGGTTATGATCAGACCGTTTAGCAGTGCAGCTCGCCGTCCCCGAAATCCACAGGCGTCCGTAGCGCAGCCGCCTGACTTTAACAGATACTCCTCCACTACCAACACGTAGCACCCACCTGGCACCAGAAAGCTCACTACTCATCACTATTCCAGAGTAGCTATTACGGCCCTCAAGCCTCTGCCATTAGGCAAGCCTTCTCCACTGACCTTTTGCTTCAGACTTCTCCTCAACCTCAAGCCCGGGCATTTTAAAACAAATCACTGCTACTTACTGTAGTTAATCATTTAGCTAGCTAGCTAGCAAAACAACAAACGGTGTGTGTGACTGTTATGTACAGTAGATTTAAGATCACTCATATTTAACCACCTTCCCACCTGAACCAAAGGATTGTATTACATTCTACATACAATACTCTCCAACCAGGCTTCATCAGAGGTTTTGTAGTAGTCTGTAGTGTATTCACCAGTTAGCCCGGATCCCAGTGGACCTGAAAACTGATTTGTCTCTCATTACCAGAGCAGAAAAGGAGCAGCTTCTCTCCCTCCATCCCATCCCAAGCCAGACCGGAACCATCACCATTAGCTAGCACAGCCATGGGAGAGGGCTGGGATTGGGGAGAGGAGAGGGGACACACGTTTGGGAGAGAGAGGCACACATGCACACAACAGTGCAGCACAATAACAGTTCAGCACTACACAGCATTTTTCGATTCATTGAAACCCATAGAAGGAACAATCTAATTGGCCCATGTAGTCCGCTCTGGAACCCATCTCCCTGGTAGTTGTAGATAGAATAAAGCAGTCCCCTATCCCCATCCTCCTATTCACCCACATACAGTACCAGTCCAACATTTGGACACACCTACTCATTCCAAGGTTCTTCTGTATTTTTTACTAGTATCTACATTGTAGAATAATAGTGAAGACATCAGAACTACGAAATATGGAATCATGTAGTAACCAAAAAAGTGTTGTACAAATCAAAATATATTTCAGATTTTAGATTCTTCAAAGTAGCCACCCTTTGCCTTGATGACAGCTTTGCACACTCTTGGCATTCTCTCAACCAGCTTCCCCTGGAATGCTTTTCCTTCACTGTGTGGTCCTAGCAAACAGGAGGTGTGAGAAGAGAAGGTGAATCACTGTGTTATTCAAAGCTCCTGTCAAATCACATGTAGCCACAATGGCTCTTTGTGGAGTTCCTAGCTGTAGTTAAGTGGCTGCCCACTCACTATTCCCTTTATGCCCATTCCCAACAAAGAGACACACATTGTAGAGATGATAGGTACCAAGTGTCAGAGAGGGAGCGATAACCGGATAAACCACACTGAAATATATTAGAGATTGAAGAAGAAAAGGCAAGTAAGTGGTTGTCCCAGAGAATCTATCTCGTCTTGTCGTTTAATTACCAAATTGCTCTCATGATGAGCTCTGAAGATGTGTCTGATTGCATGAGGGCATAAGGGGATTGGCGGCTCAGAATTGGCTGCTATTTTTAATCTCCTCTCCCAATCTCTGTTCCTGGTGGACCTTTCATTATAGCCCCATTAAGGTGTGTCACCATGTCACCCCTCTTTATAGAACTCCACCTGGACCGCCTCATTTACATATTCTAATGGCTTTTGAATGCTGTGTGATTGGATGATTGAAACTACAGTTGGCATGGCACCATCTCTCTGTGCTACTCTTTCTGGATCACCTGGATTGGCTGATTAACATCATTCGAATGGATTTTGGAAGTTCCCGGCCTTGTGCGATTGGATGACCTGAGCTGCAGGAGGCGTGGCTCCACCACCACTTCTCTGGGTCCTCTTCCTCCGCCTTCACTGATAGAGAGATACTTAGACTGATCGATCGGCTTAGACTGGCAATTCCCCAGACATGCTGCAACGCTGCCACCGGCCTCGAAGCTACTGAGAGACATCCACGGGGGAGATCCCTAGAAGAATGAGAGAAAGAGGGTGGCAAAGAGAGAGAGAGAGAGAGAGGTTGGGGTACAGAGGGAGTAAAGGAAGAGAGAGAAAATGGCACACAGAAAAAGAGAGATAGAGAAAGAGATGACAGGTGTGCGAGGGGGAGGAAGGGAGAAAAGGACAGGGTAGGAGAGAGAGATACTCTATTTTCCCTGAGTGGGAGTCAGTATGAAACTGTCCCTTTGGTGTATCCTGCTTACCTCAGGCAGTAGAGCTATCTCACTGTCAGCCACCAGGCTCTAGGTACTGAGCACCAGGTGTACAGCCCACGCAGGAGGAACTGCCCTGGGCTTGCCTTCTGGTGGTACTAACAGACTGGAGAGATTATGCACACGCGCACACACTCACCGTCGTAGGCTTGCAAACATGCACGCACGCGCACACACACAAACACACACGGACACAGACACACACACACCGGACGCAATACCACACTACCTCATTGTGATTCGTCTTTACAGTGTCTTCATACTGATTTCAATTGCTTGAACTGTGAGCTACCGTTTGAGTTGTTCTGCTGGAGAGCAGAGTAGCAAGTGTAATCAATAGATACATGATGTGTAACCCTGGCTAATATGGCTGTGATGTTGAATTTGTGTTAAGAGATTCGTTTACCATCCATTGAGGGCTCTACTAAGTGGCTGCATCATCTCATATGGAATTTATCAGTAATTCTTCCAAACAACCATATTAGCCTAGTTTGTACAATTGATTTTACTGTAGACCTACTAGAGTTGAAAGCCTCATGAAACAAGATCTATAATTGGTTTTGAATGTGATGCTTTTAGGGCCGCTATTTGTAAATATTAAGAAGCAATGGATGTCATGATGCACTCATCTCCTGGCATTTATTATTTCTTATACAATGGATCCTGAGTGGCGCAGCGGTCTAATGCACTGAATCACAGTGCTAGAGATGTCACTACAGACCCAGGTTTGATCCGGGCCTGTATCACAACCTGCCTTGATAGGGAGTCCCGTAGGGCGGCGCACAATAGGCCCAGCGTTAGGGGAGGGTTTGGCCTGGGTAGGCCGTCATTGTAAATAAAATATACAAATTAAATACCACTTCTCTTCCCTGTGCTTGAGGTCTGGCGGTAAGGTTCATTCTTCTAGTTGTTTGTCGCCATCTAGTGGACTAATATGGAGATCACAGCTTAATAAAAAACTGCATCTGCAAGTTGGGGGCAAGTGAGGGATGAGAGATTTATTCTGTTTGCGCTGAGCTCTGTATTGATGTATGACATCAGTGTTACTAAAGTATGTATACGTTTTGCATGAGTAGTGGTCTCAAACTCCCGGCTCGTGGACCACATCAGGCCCACATTGGGACCACTGTACTAAAGTCATTTTATTCTCCTCTCTCCTCCATCTCTATCCCACATATGGTTTTCATGTGAAGTCCACCCATGGCCTTATATAATGAATATTATCTTTCTGTAGAGAATGGGTTAAAATGTCTGTACCAGGGCTCTTCAAACCCTGTTCCAGGAGAACTACCATTCTCTAGCAGCGAAAACCTACAGGAGGGTAGCTCTCCAGGAACAGGGTTGGAGAGCCTGGTCTGTACAATATAATATGACTCTGAGTGCAATGTTTCCTCAATTAGCTCTTACAGTCTCACGTCAGAATTAAACGTTCATCCATGTTTATCAAACGTCAAATTTCGAAGTTGTTGCAAAAGTGTTTAAGGTTAAGTTTAGGCATTAAATTCAACATCTTAAGGTTAGGCATTACATCTGAATGGTGAAGATAAGAGTTAAGGTTTGGGATAGGCTTAAAACAAAAATCTCAAAAACAACAGATGCTTACACAACGCCCAAGCAACACTGACATTCTACTTAAAGGTAACAGCGCTTACTGTTACCCCAGTAGCTGCTTTCCACATCATCTCTCAACGTTCTCAGACATGGTTGGATGTCGAATACTGACTTATATCACGGGTGTCCGTCCTGGCTGGTTTCCCCTCTGTTGCTAGTCAGCTGTTGAACCTTTGACCCCGGAGCCACTTTGTCAGATCCACTCTGCTGTTCCAGACCAGACAGATTGACTAACTGAAAGACAGATTGACTGTAGTGAATGACAAATTGACTGTGTTGAATAACTTTGTCCTGCTCTTACCCTCTGGGTATCTGTACACCCAGAGTGTGTACATCGTCGACATAAAACGCATAATCCACGATGACTGTACGACGCCTTGGATAAAAGCGTCTGCTAAATGGGCATATATTATATTATTATTTATTATATTATGGGAGACCAGCCAGCCAATCAATCAATGTATTTAAGAATCACAGTGCTTCCACAAGCCAGCAGGGGGTGGTAAACAACCCGTAAATCCCTATTCATCTCTATCACCTGGCTGTTTCTCTGGTTCTCTGGGTCATATTAATTAGTGCACACTGTTTTTTTTTAAACGTACCAAAACACTTTGCAATGGAAAAGGAACACAAGTGTTTCTTATTAGACAAGTCCAGGTTAGAACCCTCCCTGTTTCAGTTAGTTTTCTTCTGTTTGGTTCCTAATGAATACGACCCTGGTTCTCTGGTTCTCTTTCTCTGTCACACTGTTGGCTTCTGCTGTTGTGGAACAAATGAGAGAACTGCTGGGGGGTTCAATTACTAATCAGTAGTGGGCAGACTAACATCCAGTTGGAGCTGGGCTGGAGTGACATGAAAAATGAAGCCAGCTTCTTTCGTGTTATTTGATTTATGCGGTTACAGTAGGAGCATGTGTTGTGGTATATGATGTCACCTGATAGTGCTACTGCCATGCCTGTGTATTAAATAATATAAGCTACAGTAGGAGCATGTGTTGTGGTGTATGATGTCACCTGATAGTGCTACTGCCATGCCTGTGTATTAAATAATATAAGCTACAGTAGGAGCATGTGTTGTTGTGTATGTTGTCACCTGATAGTGCTACTGCCATGCCTGTGTATTAAATAATATAAGCTACAGTAGGAGCATGTGTTGTTGTGTATGTTGTCACCTGATAGTGCTACTGCCATGCCCATGTATTAAATAATATAAGCTACAGTAGGAGCATGTGTTGTTGTGTATGTTGTCACCTGATAGTGCTACTGCCATGCCTGTGTATTAAATAATATAAGCTACAGTAGGAGCATGTGTTGTGGTGTATGATGTCACCTGATAGTGCTACTGCCATGCCTGTGTATTAAATAATATAAGCTACAGTAGGAGCATGTGTTGTTGTGTATGTTGTCACCTGATAGTGCTACTGCCATGCCTGTGTATTAAATAATATAAGCTACAGTAGGAGCATGTGTTGTTGTGTATGTTGTCACCTGATAGTGCTACTGCCATGCCTGTGTATTAAATCATATAAGCTACAGTAGGAGCATGTGTTGTTGTGTATGTTGTCACCTGATAGTGCTACTGCCATGCCTGTGTATTAAATCATATAAGCTACAGTAGGAGCATGTGTTGTTGTGTATGTTGTCACCTGATAGTGCTACTGCCATGCCCATGTATTAAATCATATAAGCTACAGTAGGAGTATGTGTTGTGGTGTATGTTGTCACCTGATAGTGCTACTGCCATGCCTGTGTATTAAATAATATAAGCTACAGTAGGAGCATGTGATGTTGTGTATGTTGTCACCTGATAGTGCTACTGCCATGCCTGTGTATTAAATAATATAAGCTACAGTAGGAGCATGTGTTGTTGTGTATGTTGTCACCTGATAGTGCTACTGCCATGCCTGTGTATTAAATAATATAAGCTACAGTAGGAGCATGTGTTGTTGTGTATGTTGTCACCTGATAGTGCTACTGCCATGCCTGTGTATTAAATAATATAAGCTACAGTAGGAGCATGTGTTGTGGTGTATGTTGTCACCTGATAGTGCTACTGCCATGCCTGTGTATTAAATAATATAAGCTACAGTAGGAGCATGTGTTGTTGTGTATGTTGTCACCTGATAGTGCTACTGCCATGCCAGTGTATATAATAATATAACCTACAGTAGGAGCATGTGTTGTGGTGTATGATGTCACCTGATAGTGCTACTGCCATGCCCGTGTATTAAATCATATAAGCTACAGTAGGAGCATGTGTTGTGGTGTATGTTGTCACCTGATAGTGCTACTGCCATGCCTGTGTATTAAATAATATAAGCTACAGTAGGAGCATGTGTTGTGGTGTATGATGTCACCTGATAGTGCTACTGCCATGCCTGTGTATTAAATAATATAAGCTACAGTAGGAGCATGTGTTGTTGTGTATGTTGTCACCTGATAGTGCTACTGCCATGCCTGTGTATTAAATAATATAAGCTACAGTAGGAGCATGTGTTGTGGTGTATGTTGTCACCTGATAGTGCTACTGCCATGCCTGTGTATGAAATCATATAAGCTACAGTAGGAGCATGTGTTGTGGTGTATGTTGTCACCTGATAGTGCTACTGCCATGCCTGTGTATTAAATAATATAAGCTACAGTAGGAGCATGTGTTGTTGTATATGTTGTCACCTGATAGTGCTACTGCCATGCCTGTGTATTAAATAATATAAGCTACAGTAGGAGCATGTGTTGTGGTGTATGTTGTCACCTGATAGTGCTACGGCCATGCCTGTGTATTAAATAATATAAGCTACAGTAGGAGCATGTGTTGTTGTGTATGTTGTCACCTGATAGTGCTACTGCCATGCCCATGTATTAAATAATATAAGCTACAGTAGGAGCATGTGTTGTGGTGTATGTTGTCACCTGATAGTGCTACTGCCATGCCCGTGTATTAAATCATATAAGCTACAGTAGGAGCATGTGTTGTTGTGTATGTTGTCACCTGATAGTGCTACTGCCATGCCTGTGTATTAAATAATATAAGCTACAGTAGGAGCATGTGTTGTGGTGTATGATGTCACCTGATAGTGCTACTGCCATGCCTGTGTATTAAATCATATAAGCTACAGTAGGAGCATGTGTTGTTGTGTATGTTGTCACCTGATAGTGCTACTGCCATGCCTGTGTATTAAATAATATAAGCTACAGTAGGAGCATGTGTTGTTGTGTATGTTGTCACCTGATAGTGCTACTGCCATGCCCATGTATTAAATAATATAAGCTACAGTAGGAGCATGTGTTGTTGTGTATGTTGTCACCTGATAGTGCTACTGCCATGCCTGTGTATTAAATAATATAAGCTACAGTAGGAGCATGTGTTGTGGTGTATGATGTCACCTGATAGTGCTACTGCCATGCCTGTGTATTAAATAATATAAGCTACAGTAGGAGCATGTGTTGTTGTGTATGTTGTCACCTGATAGTGCTACTGCCATGCCTGTGTATTAAATAATATAAGCTACAGTAGGAGCATGTGTTGTTGTGTATGTTGTCACCTGATAGTGCTACTGCCATGCCTGTGTATTAAATCATATAAGCTACAGTAGGAGCATGTGTTGTTGTGTATGTTGTCACCTGATAGTGCTACTGCCATGCCTGTGTATTAAATCATATAAGCTACAGTAGGAGCATGTGTTGTTGTGTATGTTGTCACCTGATAGTGCTACTGCCATGCCCATGTATTAAATCATATAAGCTACAGTAGGAGTATGTGTTGTGGTGTATGTTGTCACCTGATAGTGCTACTGCCATGCCTGTGTATTAAATAATATAAGCTACAGTAGGAGCATGTGATGTTGTGTATGTTGTCACCTGATAGTGCTACTGCCATGCCTGTGTATTAAATAATATAAGCTACAGTAGGAGCATGTGTTGTTGTGTATGTTGTCACCTGATAGTGCTACTGCCATGCCTGTGTATTAAATAATATAAGCTACAGTAGGAGCATGTGTTGTTGTGTATGTTGTCACCTGATAGTGCTACTGCCATGCCTGTGTATTAAATAATATAAGCTACAGTAGGAGCATGTGTTGTGGTGTATGTTGTCACCTGATAGTGCTACTGCCATGCCTGTGTATTAAATAATATAAGCTACAGTAGGAGCATGTGTTGTGGTGTATGATGTCACCTGATAGTGCTACTGCCATGCCTGTGTATTAAATAATATAAGCTACAGTAGGAGCATGTGTTGTTGTGTATGTTGTCACCTGATAGTGCTACTGCCATGCCTGTGTATTAAATAATATAAGCTACAGTAGGAGCATGTGTTGTGGTGTATGTTGTCACCTGATAGTGCTACTGCCATGCCTGTGTATGAAATCATATAAGCTACAGTAGGAGCATGTGTTGTGGTGTATGTTGTCACCTGATAGTGCTACTGCCATGCCTGTGTATTAAATAATATAAGCTACAGTAGGAGCATGTGTTGTTGTATATGTTGTCACCTGATAGTGCTACTGCCATGCCTGTGTATTAAATAATATAAGCTACAGTAGGAGCATGTGTTGTGGTGTATGTTGTCACCTGATAGTGCTACTGCCATGCCTGTGTATTAAATAATATAAGCTACAGTAGGAGCATGTGTTGTTGTGTATGTTGTCACCTGATAGTGCTACTGCCATGCCCATGTATTAAATAATATAAGCTACAGTAGGAGCATGTGTTGTGGTGTATGTTGTCACCTGATAGTGCTACTGCCATGCCCGTGTATTAAATCATATAAGCTACAGTAGGAGCATGTGTTGTTGTGTATGTTGTCACCTGATAGTGCTACTGCCATGCCTGTGTATTAAATAATATAAGCTACAGTAGGAGCATGTGTTGTGGTGTATGATGTCACCTGATAGTGCTACTGCCATGCCTGTGTATTAAATCATATAAGCTACAGTAGGAGCATGTGTTGTTGTGTATGTTGTCACCTGATAGTGCTACTGCCATGCCCGTGTATTAAATCATATAAGCCACAGTAGGAGCATGTGTTGTTGTGTATGTTGTCACCTGATAGTGCTACTGCCATGCCTGTGTATTAAATAATATAAGCTACAGTAGGAGCATGTGTTGTTGTGTATGTTGTCACCTGATAGTGCTACTGCCATGCCTGTGTATTAAATAATATAAGCTACAGTAGGAGCATGTGTTGTGGTGTATGTTGTCACCTGATAGTGCTACTGCCATGCCTGTGTATGAAATCATATAAGCTACAGTAGGAGCATGTGTTGTGGTGTATGTTGTCACCTGATAGTGCTACTGCCATGCCTGTGTATTAAATAATATAAGCTACAGTAGGAGCATGTGTTGTTGTATATGTTGTCACCTGATAGTGCTACTGCCATGCCTGTGTATTAAATAATATAAGCTACAGTAGGAGCATGTGTTGTGGTGTATGTTGTCACCTGATAGTGCTACTGCCATGCCTGTGTATTAAATAATATAAGCTACAGTAGGAGCATGTGTTGTTGTGTATGTTGTCACCTGATAGTGCTACTGCCATGCCCATGTATTAAATAATATAAGCTACAGTAGGAGCATGTGTTGTGGTGTATGTTGTCACCTGATAGTGCTACTGCCATGCCCGTGTATTAAATCATATAAGCTACAGTAGGAGCATGTGTTGTTGTGTATGTTGTCACCTGATAGTGCTACTGCCATGCCTGTGTATTAAATAATATAAGCTACAGTAGGAGCATGTGTTGTGGTGTATGATGTCACCTGATAGTGCTACTGCCATGCCTGTGTATTAAATCATATAAGCTACAGTAGGAGCATGTGTTGTTGTGTATGTTGTCACCTGATAGTGCTACTGCCATGCCCGTGTATTAAATCATATAAGCCACAGTAGGAGCATGTGTTGTTGTGTATGTTGTCACCTGATAGTGCTACTGCCATGCCTGTGTATTAAATAATATAAGCTACAGTAGGAGCATGTGTTGTTGTGTATGTTGTCACCTGATAGTGCTACTGCCATGCCCGTGTATTAAATCATATAAGCTACAGTAGGAGCATGTGTTGTTGTGTATGTTGTCACCTGATAGTGCTACTGCCATGCCTGTGTATTAAATAATATAAGCTACAGTAGGAGCATGTGTTGTTGTGTATGTTGTCACCTGATAGTGCTACTGCCATGCCTGTGTATTAAATCATATAAGCTACAGTAGGAGCATGTGTTGTTGTGTATGTTGTCACCTGATAGTGCTACTGCCATGCCTGTGTATTAAATAATATAACTACAGTAGGAGCATGTGTTGTTGTGTATGATGTCACCTGATAGTGCTACTGCCATGCCTGTGTATTAAATCATATAAGCTACAGTAGGAGCATGTGTTGTGGTGTATGTTGTCACCTGATAGTGCTACTGCCTTGCCTGTGTATTAAATAATATAAGCTACAGTAGGAGCATGTGTTGTGGTGTATGATGTCACCTGATAGTGCTACTGCCATGCCTGTGTATTAAATAATATAAGCTACAGTAGGAGCATGTGTTGTTGTGTATGTTGTCACCTGATAGTGCTACTGCCATGCCTGTGTATTAAATAATATAAGCTACAGTAGGAGCATGTGTTGTGGTGTATGTTGTCACCTGATAGTGCTACTGCCATGCCTGTGTATTAAATAATATAAGCTACAGTAGGAGCATGTGTTGTGGTGTATGATGTCACCTGATAGTGCTACTGCCATGCCTGTGTATTAAATAATATAAGCTACAGTAGGAGCATGTGTTGTTGTGTATGTTGTCACCTGATAGTGCTACTGCCATGCCCGTGTATTAAATCATATAAGCCACAGTAGGAGCATGTGTTGTTGTGTATGTTGTCACCTGATAGTGCTACTGCCATGCCTGTGTATTAAATAATATAAGCTACAGTAGGAGCATGTGTTGTGGTGTATGTTGTCACCTGATAGTGCTACTGCCATGCCTGTGTATTAAATAATATAAGCTACAGTAGGAGCATGTGTTGTGGTGTATGTTGTCACCTGATAGTGCTACTGCCATGCCTGTGTATTAAATAATATAAGCTACAGTAGGAGCATGTGTTGTGGTGTATGATGTCACCTGATAGTGCTACTGCCATGCCTGTGTATTAAATAATATAAGCTACAGTAGGAGCATGTGTTGTGGTGTATGTTGTCACCTGATAGTGCTACTGCCATGCCTGTGTATTAAATAATATAAGCTACAGTAGGAGCATGTGTTGTGGTGTATGATGTCACCTGATAGTGCTACTGCCATGCCTGTGTATTAAATAATATAAGCTACAGTAGGAGCATGTGTTGTTGTGTATGTTGTCACCAGATAGTGCTACTGCCATGCCCGTGTATTAAATCATATAAGCCACAGTAGGAGCATGTGTTGTTGTGTATGTTGTCACCTGATAGTGCTACTGCCATGCCTGTGTATTAAATAATATAAGCTACAGTAGGAGCATGTGTTGTGGTGTATGTTGTCACCTGATAGTGCTACTGCCATGCCTGTGTATTAAATAATATAAGCTACAGTAGGAGCATGTGTTGGGTTGTATGTTGTCACCTGATAGTGCTACTGCCATGCCTGTGTATTAAATAATATAAGCTACAGTAGGAGCATGTGTTGTGGTGTATGTTGTCACCTGATAGTGCTACTGCCATGCCTGTGTATTAAATAATATAAGCTACAGTAGGAGCATGTGTTGTGGTGTATGATGTCACCTGATAGTGCTACTGCCATGCCTGTGTATTAAATAATATAAGCTACAGTAGGAGCATGTGTTGTTGTGTATGTTGTCACCTGATAGTGCTACTGCCATGCCTGTGTATTAAATAATATAAGCTACAGTAGGAGCATGTGTTGTGGTGTATGTTGTCACCTGATAGTGCTACTGCCATGCCTGTGTATTAAATAATATAAGCTACAGTAGGAGCATGTGTTGTGGTGTATGATGTCACCTGATAGTGCTACTGCCATGCCTGTGTATTAAATAATATAAGCTACAGTAGGAGCATGTGTTGTTGTGTATGTTGTCACCTGATAGTGCTACTGCCATGCCCGTGTATTAAATCATATAAGCCACAGTAGGAGCATGTGTTGTTGTGTATGTTGTCACCTGATAGTGCTACTGCCATGCCTGTGTATTAAATAATATAAGCTACAGTAGGAGCATGTGTTGTGGTGTATGTTGTCACCTGATAGTGCTACTGCCATGCCTGTGTATTAAATAATATAAGCTACAGTAGGAGCATGTGTTGTGGTGTATGTTGTCACCTGATAGTGCTACTGCCATGCCTGTGTATTAAATAATATAAGCTACAGTAGGAGCATGTGTTGTGGTGTATGATGTCACCTGATAGTGCTACTGCCATGCCTGTGTATTAAATAATATAAGCTACAGTAGGAGCATGTGTTGTGGTGTATGTTGTCACCTGATAGTGCTACTGCCATGCCTGTGTATTAAATAATATAAGCTACAGTAGGAGCATGTGTTGTGGTGTATGATGTCACCTGATAGTGCTACTGCCATGCCTGTGTATTAAATAATATAAGCTACAGTAGGAGCATGTGTTGTTGTGTATGTTGTCACCTGATAGTGCTACTGCCATGCCCGTGTATTAAATCATATAAGCCACAGTAGGAGCATGTGTTGTTGTGTATGTTGTCACCTGATAGTGCTACTGCCATGCCTGTGTATTAAATAATATAAGCTACAGTAGGAGCATGTGTTGTGGTGTATGTTGTCACCTGATAGTGCTACTGCCATGCCTGTGTATTAAATAATATAAGCTACAGTAGGAGCATGTGTTGGGTTGTATGTTGTCACCTGATAGTGCTACTGCCATGCCTGTGTGTTAAATAATATAAGCTACAGTAGGAGCATGTGTTGTGGTGTATGTTGTCACCTGATAGTGCTACTGCCATGCCTGTGTATTAAATAATATAAGCTACAGTAGGAGCATGTGTTGTGGTGTATGATGTCACCTGATAGTGCTACTGCCATGACTGTGTATTAAATAATATAAGCTACAGTAGGAGCATGTGTTGTGGTGTATGATGTCACCTGATAGTGCTACTGCCATGCCTGTGTATTAAATAATATAAGCTACAGTAGGAGCATGTGTTGTGGTGTATGTTGTCACCTGATAGTGCTACTGCCATGCCTGTGTATTAAATAATATAAGCTACAGTAGGAGCATGTGTTGTGGTGTATGATGTCACCTGATAGTGCTACTGCCATGCCTGTGTATTAAATAATATAAGCTACAGTAGGAGCATGTGTTGTTGTGTATGTTGTCACCTGATAGTGCTACTGCCATGCCCATGTATTAAATCATATAAGCCACAGTAGGAGCATGTGTTGTTGTGTATGTTGTCACCTGATAGTGCTACTGCCATGCCTGTGTATTAAATAATATAAGCTACAGTAGGAGCATGTGTTGTGGTGTATGTTGTCACCTGATAGTGCTACTGCCATGCCTGTGTATTAAATAATATAAGCTACAGTAGGAGCATGTGTTGGGTTGTATGTTGTCACCTGATAGTGCTACTGCCATGCCTGTGTATTAAATAATATAAGCTACAGTAGGAGCATGTGTTGTTGTGTATGTTGTCACCTGATAGTGCTACTGCCATGCCTGTGTATTAAATAATATAAGCTACAGTAGGAGCATGTGTTGTTGTGTATGTTGTCACCTGATAGTGCTACTGCCATGCCCATGTATTAAATAATATAAGCTACAGTAGGAGCATGTGTTGTTGTGTATGTTGTCACCTGATAGTGCTACTGCCATGCCTGTGTATTAAATAATATAAGCTACAGTAGGAGCATGTGTTGTGGTGTATGATGTCACCTGATAGTGCTACTGCCATGCCTGTGTATTAAATAATATAAGCTACAGTAGGAGCATGTGTTGTTGTGTATGTTGTCACCTGATAGTGCTACTGCCATGCCTGTGTATTAAATAATATAAGCTACAGTAGGAGCATGTGTTGTTGTGTATGTTGTCACCTGATAGTGCTACTGCCATGCCTGTGTATTAAATCATATAAGCTACAGTAGGAGCATGTGTTGTTGTGTATGTTGTCACCTGATAGTGCTACTGCCATGCCTGTGTATTAAATCATATAAGCTACAGTAGGAGCATGTGTTGTTGTGTATGTTGTCACCTGATAGTGCTACTGCCATGCCTGTGTATTAAATAATATAAGCTACAGTAGGAGCATGTGTTGTTGTGTATGATGTCACCTGATAGTGCTACTGCCATGCCTGTGTATTAAATCATATAAGCTACAGTAGGAGCATGTGTTGTGGTGTATGTTGTCACCTGATAGTGCTACTGCCATGCCTGTGTATTAAATAATATAAGCTACAGTAGGAGCATGTGTTGTGGTGTATGATGTCACCTGATAGTGCTACTGCCATGCCTGTGTATTAAATAATATAAGCTACAGTAGGGGCATGTGTTGTTGTGTATGTTGTCACCTGATAGTGCTACTGCCATGCCTGTGTATTAAATAATATAAGCTACAGTAGGAGCATGTGTTGTGGTGTATGTTGTCACCTGATAGTGCTACTGCCATGCCTGTGTATTAAATAATATAAGCTACAGTAGGAGCATGTGTTGTGGTGTATGTTGTCACCTGATAGTGCTACTGCCATGCCTGTGTATTAAATAATATAAGCTACAGTAGGAGCATGTGTTGTTGTGTATGTTGTCACCTGATAGTGCTACTGCCATGCCTGTGTATTAAATAATATAAGCTACAGTAGGAGCATGTGTTGTTGTGTATGTTGTCACCTGATAGTGCTACTGCCATGCCTGTGTATTAAATAATATAAGCTACAGTAGGAGCATGTGTTGTGGTGTATGTTGTCACCTGATAGTGCTACTGCCATGCCTGTGTATTAAATAATATAAGCTACAGTAGGAGCATGTGTTGTTGTGTATGTTGTCACCTGATAGTGCTACTGCCATGCCAGTGTATATAATAATATAACCTACAGTAGGAGCATGTGTTGTGGTGTATGATGTCACCTGATAGTGCTACTGCCATGCCCGTGTATTAAATCATATAAGCTACAGTAGGAGCATGTGTTGTGGTGTATGTTGTCACCTGATAGTGCTACTGCCATGCCTGTGTATTAAATAATATAAGCTACAGTAGGAGCATGTGTTGTGGTGTATGATGTCACCTGATAGTGCTACTGCCATGCCTGTGTATTAAATAATATAAGCTACAGTAGGAGCATGTGTTGTTGTGTATGTTGTCACCTGATAGTGCTACTGCCATGCCTGTGTATTAAATAATATAAGCTACAGTAGGAGCATGTGTTGTGGTGTATGTTGTCACCTGATAGTGCTACTGCCATGCCTGTGTATGAAATCATATAAGCTACAGTAGGAGCATGTGTTGTGGTGTATGTTGTCACCTGATAGTGCTACTGCCATGCCTGTGTATTAAATAATATAAGCTACAGTAGGAGCATGTGTTGTTGTATATGTTGTCACCTGATAGTGCTACTGCCATGCCTGTGTATTAAATAATATAAGCTACAGTAGGAGCATGTGTTGTGGTGTATGTTGTCACCTGATAGTGCTACGGCCATGCCTGTGTATTAAATAATATAAGCTACAGTAGGAGCATGTGTTGTTGTGTATGTTGTCACCTGATAGTGCTACTGCCATGCCCATGTATTAAATAATATAAGCTACAGTAGGAGCATGTGTTGTGGTGTATGTTGTCACCTGATAGTGCTACTGCCATGCCCGTGTATTAAATCATATAAGCTACAGTAGGAGCATGTGTTGTTGTGTATGTTGTCACCTGATAGTGCTACTGCCATGCCTGTGTATTAAATAATATAAGCTACAGTAGGAGCATGTGTTGTGGTGTATGATGTCACCTGATAGTGCTACTGCCATGCCTGTGTATTAAATCATATAAGCTACAGTAGGAGCATGTGTTGTTGTGTATGTTGTCACCTGATAGTGCTACTGCCATGCCTGTGTATTAAATAATATAAGCTACAGTAGGAGCATGTGTTGTTGTGTATGTTGTCACCTGATAGTGCTACTGCCATGCCCATGTATTAAATAATATAAGCTACAGTAGGAGCATGTGTTGTTGTGTATGTTGTCACCTGATAGTGCTACTGCCATGCCTGTGTATTAAATAATATAAGCTACAGTAGGAGCATGTGTTGTGGTGTATGATGTCACCTGATAGTGCTACTGCCATGCCTGTGTATTAAATAATATAAGCTACAGTAGGAGCATGTGTTGTTGTGTATGTTGTCACCTGATAGTGCTACTGCCATGCCTGTGTATTAAATAATATAAGCTACAGTAGGAGCATGTGTTGTTGTGTATGTTGTCACCTGATAGTGCTACTGCCATGCCTGTGTATTAAATCATATAAGCTACAGTAGGAGCATGTGTTGTTGTGTATGTTGTCACCTGATAGTGCTACTGCCATGCCTGTGTATTAAATCATATAAGCTACAGTAGGAGCATGTGTTGTTGTGTATGTTGTCACCTGATAGTGCTACTGCCATGCCCATGTATTAAATCATATAAGCTACAGTAGGAGTATGTGTTGTGGTGTATGTTGTCACCTGATAGTGCTACTGCCATGCCTGTGTATTAAATAATATAAGCTACAGTAGGAGCATGTGATGTTGTGTATGTTGTCACCTGATAGTGCTACTGCCATGCCTGTGTATTAAATAATATAAGCTACAGTAGGAGCATGTGTTGTTGTGTATGTTGTCACCTGATAGTGCTACTGCCATGCCTGTGTATTAAATAATATAAGCTACAGTAGGAGCATGTGTTGTTGTGTATGTTGTCACCTGATAGTGCTACTGCCATGCCTGTGTATTAAATAATATAAGCTACAGTAGGAGCATGTGTTGTGGTGTATGTTGTCACCTGATAGTGCTACTGCCATGCCTGTGTATTAAATAATATAAGCTACAGTAGGAGCATGTGTTGTGGTGTATGATGTCACCTGATAGTGCTACTGCCATGCCTGTGTATTAAATAATATAAGCTACAGTAGGAGCATGTGTTGTTGTGTATGTTGTCACCTGATAGTGCTACTGCCATGCCTGTGTATTAAATCATATAAGCTACAGTAGGAGCATGTGTTGTGGTGTATGTTGTCACCTGATAGTGCTACTGCCATGCCTGTGTATGAAATCATATAAGCTACAGTAGGAGCATGTGTTGTGGTGTATGTTGTCACCTGATAGTGCTACTGCCATGCCTGTGTATTAAATAATATAAGCTACAGTAGGAGCATGTGTTGTTGTATATGTTGTCACCTGATAGTGCTACTGCCATGCCTGTGTATTAAATAATATAAGCTACAGTAGGAGCATGTGTTGTGGTGTATGTTGTCACCTGATAGTGCTACTGCCATGCCTGTGTATTAAATAATATAAGCTACAGTAGGAGCATGTGTTGTTGTGTATGTTGTCACCTGATAGTGCTACTGCCATGCCCATGTATTAAATAATATAAGCTACAGTAGGAGCATGTGTTGTGGTGTATGTTGTCACCTGATAGTGCTACTGCCATGCCCGTGTATTAAATCATATAAGCTACAGTAGGAGCATGTGTTGTTGTGTATGTTGTCACCTGATAGTGCTACTGCCATGCCTGTGTATTAAATAATATAAGCTACAGTAGGAGCATGTGTTGTGGTGTATGATGTCACCTGATAGTGCTACTGCCATGCCTGTGTATTAAATCATATAAGCTACAGTAGGAGCATGTGTTGTTGTGTATGTTGTCACCTGATAGTGCTACTGCCATGCCCGTGTATTAAATCATATAAGCCACAGTAGGAGCATGTGTTGTTGTGTATGTTGTCACCTGATAGTGCTACTGCCATGCCTGTGTATTAAATAATATAAGCTACAGTAGGAGCATGTGTTGTTGTGTATGTTGTCACCTGATAGTGCTACTGCCATGCCCGTGTATTAAATCATATAAGCTACAGTAGGAGCATGTGTTGTTGTGTATGTTGTCACCTGATAGTGCTACTGCCATGCCTGTGTATTAAATAATATAAGCTACAGTAGGAGCATGTGTTGTTGTGTATGTTGTCACCTGATAGTGCTACTGCCATGCCTGTGTATTAAATCATATAAGCTACAGTAGGAGCATGTGTTGTTGTGTATGTTGTCACCTGATAGTGCTACTGCCATGCCTGTGTATTAAATAATATAACTACAGTAGGAGCATGTGTTGTTGTGTATGATGTCACCTGATAGTGCTACTGCCATGCCTGTGTATTAAATCATATAAGCTACAGTAGGAGCATGTGTTGTGGTGTATGTTGTCACCTGATAGTGCTACTGCCTTGCCTGTGTATTAAATAATATAAGCTACAGTAGGAGCATGTGTTGTGGTGTATGATGTCACCTGATAGTGCTACTGCCATGCCTGTGTATTAAATAATATAAGCTACAGTAGGAGCATGTGTTGTTGTGTATGTTGTCACCTGATAGTGCTACTGCCATGCCTGTGTATTAAATAATATAAGCTACAGTAGGAGCATGTGTTGTGGTGTATGTTGTCACCTGATAGTGCTACTGCCATGCCTGTGTATTAAATAATATAAGCTACAGTAGGAGCATGTGTTGTGGTGTATGATGTCACCTGATAGTGCTACTGCCATGCCTGTGTATTAAATAATATAAGCTACAGTAGGAGCATGTGTTGTTGTGTATGTTGTCACCTGATAGTGCTACTGCCATGCCCGTGTATTAAATCATATAAGCCACAGTAGGAGCATGTGTTGTTGTGTATGTTGTCACCTGATAGTGCTACTGCCATGCCTGTGTATTAAATAATATAAGCTACAGTAGGAGCATGTGTTGTGGTGTATGTTGTCACCTGATAGTGCTACTGCCATGCCTGTGTATTAAATAATATAAGCTACAGTAGGAGCATGTGTTGTGGTGTATGTTGTCACCTGATAGTGCTACTGCCATGCCTGTGTATTAAATAATATAAGCTACAGTAGGAGCATGTGTTGTGGTGTATGATGTCACCTGATAGTGCTACTGCCATGCCTGTGTATTAAATAATATAAGCTACAGTAGGAGCATGTGTTGTGGTGTATGTTGTCACCTGATAGTGCTACTGCCATGCCTGTGTATTAAATAATATAAGCTACAGTAGGAGCATGTGTTGTGGTGTATGATGTCACCTGATAGTGCTACTGCCATGCCTGTGTATTAAATAATATAAGCTACAGTAGGAGCATGTGTTGTTGTGTATGTTGTCACCAGATAGTGCTACTGCCATGCCCGTGTATTAAATCATATAAGCCACAGTAGGAGCATGTGTTGTTGTGTATGTTGTCACCTGATAGTGCTACTGCCATGCCTGTGTATTAAATAATATAAGCTACAGTAGGAGCATGTGTTGTGGTGTATGTTGTCACCTGATAGTGCTACTGCCATGCCTGTGTATTAAATAATATAAGCTACAGTAGGAGCATGTGTTGGGTTGTATGTTGTCACCTGATAGTGCTACTGCCATGCCTGTGTATTAAATAATATAAGCTACAGTAGGAGCATGTGTTGTGGTGTATGTTGTCACCTGATAGTGCTACTGCCATGCCTGTGTATTAAATAATATAAGCTACAGTAGGAGCATGTGTTGTGGTGTATGATGTCACCTGATAGTGCTACTGCCATGCCTGTGTATTAAATAATATAAGCTACAGTAGGAGCATGTGTTGTTGTGTATGTTGTCACCTGATAGTGCTACTGCCATGCCTGTGTATTAAATAATATAAGCTACAGTAGGAGCATGTGTTGTGGTGTATGTTGTCACCTGATAGTGCTACTGCCATGCCTGTGTATTAAATAATATAAGCTACAGTAGGAGCATGTGTTGTGGTGTATGATTGTCACCTGATAGTGCTACTGCCATGCCTGTGTATTAAATAATATAAGCTACAGTAGGAGCATGTGTTGTTGTGTATGTTGTCACCTGATAGTGCTACTGCCATGCCTGTGTATTAAATAATATAAGCTACAGTAGGAGCATGTGTTGTTGTATATGTTGTCACCTGATAGTGCTACTGCCATGCCTGTGTATTAAATAATATAAGCTACAGTAGGAGCATGTGTTGTGGTGTATGTTGTCACCTGATAGTGCTACGGCCATGCCTGTGTATTAAATAATATAAGCTACAGTAGGAGCATGTGTTGTTGTGTATGTTGTCACCTGATAGTGCTACTGCCATGCCATGTATTAAATAATATAAGCTACAGTAGGAGCATGTGTTGTGGTGTATGTTGTCACCTGATAGTGCTACTGCCATGCCCGTGTATTAATCATATAAGCTACAGTAGGAGCATGTGTTGTTGTGTATGTTGTCACCTGATAGTGCTACTGCCATGCCTGTGTATTAAATAATATAAGCTACAGTAGGAGCATGTGTTGTGGTGTATGATGTCACCTGATAGTGCTACTGCCATGCCTGTGTATTAAATCATATAAGCTACAGTAGGAGCATGTGTTGTTGTGTATGTTGTCACCTGATAGTGCTACTGCCATGCCTGTGTATTAAATAATATAAGCTACAGTAGGAGCATGTGTTGTTGTGTATGTTGTCACCTGATAGTGCTACTGCCATGCCATGTATTAAATAATATAAGCTACAGTAGGAGCATGTGTTGTTGTGTATGTTGTCACCTGATAGTGCTACTGCCATGCCTGTGTATTAAATAATATAACTACAGTAGGAGCATGTGTTGTGTGTATGATGTCACCTGATAGTGCTACTGCCATGCCTGTGTATTAAATCATATAAGCTACAGTAGGAGCATGTGTTGTGGTGTATGTTGTCACCTGATAGTGCTACTGCCATTGCCTGTGTATTAAATAATATAAGCTACAGTAGGAGCATGTGTTGTTGTGTATGATGTCACCTGATAGTGCTACTGCCATGCCTGTGTATTAAATAATATAAGCTACAGTAGGAGCATGTGTTGTTGTGTATGTTGTCACCTGATAGTGCTACTGCCATGCCTGTGTATTAAATAATATAAGCTACAGTAGGAGCATGTGTTGTTGTGTATGTTGTCACCTGATAGTGCTACTGCCATGCCTGTGTATTAAATAATATAAGCTACAGTAGGAGCATGTGTTGTGGTGTATGATGTCACCTGATAGTGCTACTGCCATGCCTGTGTATTAAATAATATAAGCTACAGTAGGAGCATGTGTTGTTGTGTATGTTGTCACCTGATAGTGCTACTGCCATGCCGTGTATTAAATCATATAAGCCACAGTAGGAGCATGTGTTGTTGTGTATGTTGTCACCTGATAGTGCTACTGCCATGCCTGTGTATTAAATAATATAAGCTACAGTAGGAGCATGTGTTGTGGTGTATGTTGTCACCTGATAGTGCTACTGCCATGCCTGTGTATTAAATAATATAAGCTACAGTAGGAGCATGTGTTGTGGTGTATGTTGTCACCTGATAGTGCTACTGCCATGCCTGTGTATTAAATAATATAAGCTACAGTAGGAGCATGTGTTGTGGTGTATGATGTCACCTGATAGTGCTACTGCCATGCCTGTGTATTAAATAATATAAGCTACAGTAGGAGCATGTGTTGTGGTGTATGTTGTCACCTGATAGTGCTACTGCCATGCCTGTGTATTAAATAATATAAGCTACAGTAGGAGCATGTGTTGTGGTGTATGATGTCACCTGATAGTGCTACTGCCATGCCTGTGTATTAAATAATATAAGCTACAGTAGGAGCATGTGTTGTTGTGTATGTTGTCACCAGATAGTGCTACTGCCATGCCCGTGTATTAAATCATATAAGCCACAGTAGGAGCATGTGTTGTTGTGTATGTTGTCACCTGATAGTGCTACTGCCATGCCTGTGTATTAAATAATATAAGCTACAGTAGGAGCATGTGTTGTGGTGTATGTTGTCACCTGATAGTGCTACTGCCATGCCTGTGTATTAAATAATATAAGCTACAGTAGGAGCATGTGTTGGGTTGTATGTTGTCACCTGATAGTGCTACTGCCATGCCTGTGTATTAAATAA